>NC_052480.1:2442042-2599836 GCF_009730915.1 Dioscorea cayenensis subsp. rotundata | reverse complement strand
AGTGGCGGAACTAGGACCAAAACCAAGTGGGTGCTAACTTTAATTAAAAAAAAATATATTACTTCAAACTTAAAATTATAATAATTAATATTTCAAAAAATATACCACGATTATATCCCCATGAGATAAGAGTTTAATTATTCTGTTAAATCCAATCTGGTTTCAATTTAAATATGAAATTTTTTATATTAATTCAAACTAAAATAATAATAATAATAATAATAATAATAAATTTTTTAAAAAATATAAAATATAGATACAGCTAACAACTATCATTACTAAATAAAAGTTGAATCATTCGACTAAATACAATCTAGTTTTAACTAGTTCAATAATAAGACTCGTAAGATTATGACATTCAACAAAATCAAAACTCATTATAAAGTTTTTTTTAAAATTTGAAGATTTTATATAGAAAAATTATTAGAGTAAATTTTTAATTGGGTGAAGTAGCTTGTTACTATAGAATCTAAAAATAAGTTCATGATATCCAAGATTATATTAAATATAAACATATAAATACATTCATATTAATTAGAAATATAAATATAATATATATATATATATAAGTATATATGTGATATATGTTTTCATATACATATATATATATATATATGGTTAAAACATCATCCAGGACGTCCCAGCAGATGATGCAAGAATCTTTAATAGGGTTAGACGATCGCGATCGATTCGCCATCGCACTGAGATTGATTGGTTGGTTTCGTGATTAAAAACACCTCATGATCCCACTTTTTACTCGTGCTTATGAATAGTGTGAAGTGTTACTCTTCATAGAATGCAGTGCACCGTGGATTGAAAACCAACGCTTCCATATCAACGCTCACAGACACGACTGCGAACGTAAGCGTATCGATGCATCCTCTATATATATATATATATACAAGATGGGGCCAAGGGCCCTTGACCCCACCTCCTTCCGCCCTGCAAAAGTTTATCTAAAAATGCATGTGCAAAGATATGTCTTTAAAAAAGTTATTTTTATTGGTAACATACACCACCATCATGATATTTTATTCCCCTCACATTCTTCATCCAAAGATCTATATTATTCGAATTACTTTTTATATTTAAAAAATACATTTTTAATATGTTAATACTTTAATTTATATATCATGAAAAATCAAAATGGACATATTTTTATATCTTATGCAACAAAATAAAATAGAGAAAATGACCCAATGGTCGCAAAAAATTTTTGAAAAAGGGTATTAAAAAGGGCTGAACTTTTGCAAATGCTTTTATTGCTATCATTCAACATGCTAAAGGACTTAAAGGTACATGTCGATATAGTTTGAAAGTCACTTAACTTGGCTTATGGTTTCTATATATAACTAATAAGGCCATACTTTTTAATTGACCATTTTATCCATCTACACCTCTCCATTTTCCCTCTTTACTTTCTCGTTTCTACCACCTCATTTCTACCACCTCTCCATTAGTGACCGAAATGAAATAACATAAGTTATTCGATAATATGTCACACTTAAATTTCGTCATGAAAAATATATTTTTATTATTTCATTTTTGGTCACTAAGCTTTTCATTTAGTATCAAAACAGCTTATCAACCTCACGACATGGACAAGTCTACACGACATGGCGAATCGATTGACGCGGAGGCTCCATCTCAAACCGAGGACGGTGAGTTAAGTTCGATCGCAGCTCGCATCCACGCCAAAGAAGCATGGATATGGTCACCGCGAGTAACCTCCCTAGAAACGAAATCAAACTTGAGTAACCATTACGATACAAATTAAAAACTTGGTAACCGAAAGAAATAAGTTCAAAACTCGATGACTCTATATTAATCCGATAATATTTATAAGTTGGCAATGTGATATTACCATCCAGATTATCACCGTGTAATGCCAAACATGGTAATATTTTTTAAATTACCACGTAATACATGGTAATCTTTCTACATTACTGTGAACCAAACGCCCCCTAAATATATAGTTTATAAGATATAAAAACAAAAGACTTCTTCTATTTGGATTTTGGAATAGGAAGGACCCAAAAAGCGAAAACATTAAAATGGTCCTCGTCTAATTCTATTATTATTATTATTATTAGCTTGACAATAAAGGGTAAATTGACTTTTAAAAAATAAACCGTAAAAGACAAAAGTTTTTCTACTAGTTGGTTGGATCAAGGATGTGTCGTTGTAAAAAGAATTGTGGTCATCTTCATACAGTAATATGGTCCAAGAGTAAGAGTAAAGCTATTTATTCCGAATAGCTAGCACGAACTTCTCACACGAATGATGTGGATGCCCATGTGGTATCACATCATTCATAACTTATGCACCACTTAGCAGACATTAAATTAAAACAAAAAAAAACTTAAAAAAAAAAATCATCGCCCTAACTCCTTCTCTCCTCTCACTGGTGCCGCCACTGACCCCATCTCGCCGCCGGTTTTTTTCCTCCCGATATCACCGGTGCCGCCGTCATCCCCATCTCGCCGCAGCTTTCTTTGATTCCTCTCACTCTCACTCGTGTTTCTTTTCGCCATCATTGCTCTTTCGCATGCTCTACGCTTAGCCCGGTTTTTCTTCTCTCGATATCACTGGTGCCACAGTCATCCCATCTCGTCGTAGGCTTCTTTGATCCCTCTCACTCTCCACTCGTGTTTCCCTTCGCCATCACCTGCCCTTTCATGCCCGCCTCATCCCAAAGAATCTCTATCCCTTTCTGCTAGTCTTACGTCTGCTGCGACTAAGCCCGTAAGATCCTTTAAATTTAGTGAATAATTTGGTGTTTTTCGAGTAGAATTTGATTATAGGATTGCTTGATTGGTGTTTTGATAATGCATTTTTCTTTTTAATTTTATATTTGGTATTGTATTGATGATTGATTAGGGTGTTTGATCGAGAGTTGGTTCCAATTGTGTTAATTTTTTCTATGGACTTTGAGGGTCTGAGTTTTTTGCTTTAAAAGATGAAATCTTGGGATGTCCGGCTCTATTATTTTTTCATATTTTTGGGCTAAATTTTCTCTCATTTGGCCAAATTTTGCCCAATATTCTCATGTTAACTGAAATTTTCTTTCTTCTACTGCTTTTGTTGGGTTAGTTTTGATTTATTGGTGTGTGTGTGCGTTTGGTGGCTAGTTCTAATTGTGTTATCTCTGCTTATGTATTTTTGGAGGACTCGAGCTACTTGTTTAGAAAGAAGAAAAGCTTGCCACGTCTAGCTTTGTGTTTTATCATTTTTTTGTTAAATTCTTTCTTTTTGCATAAACTCCTCTTCTTCTAATTGTTTGTATTTCCATTGAGTAAATAATTAAGTGTTTTGCAGTAGAGATTGATCAATGCATCGATTGATTGGTTATTGTGTGTGTATGTGTGTGTTCTGTTTGAATGCATTGTTCTCGTCAATTGTTTGATTGGTATTATCTTGATGATGAACTAGGATGTTTGATTGGTATTTGGTACTAATGGTGTTGTCTTTTTAACTATTTTGGAGGATTGAATTATTTGATTTCAAAATGAACACTTAGCGATGTCTGGCTCGGTATTTTGTTATTTTTGGTTAAATTCTTTCTCATTTAGTAAGTCTTCTAGAGTGGAGATTGATTCATCAATGTATGAAATGGTTTGTTGTGTGTGAATGTGTTGTTCTTATTAAATGTATGGTTGGTATCATCTAGATGATAAATTAGAGTGTTCAGATGATACCTTTGTGAATTCCATTACAATACTAATAGATCAAGGTTGGAAGATTGTTATGTGTATTCTAGTTGTAAAATTCATATGAAATTTTGGTTATGATTTGTGCAGGCTGTCTCTTTAGAGACTCAAGTTCGTGAGCAACAAATCTTCTATATTTGACTTTCTTTCATGCCCAATTTGTTATGAACCATTAACAAGAAAAAGGAATTTGATATGCGCTTGTAGCAATAAACCAAAAATGAAGGTTCTCAAGAACTCAGACTTGCACTCGTGGAGCTCAATACTCTCAAAAACCTGTTGGTCCGCGTGGTCGGTGCCTTGGGGTTTTAACTCTCATGCCAATAATATTATGTTCATACATTTTCATTGCTAATGGCCAAGATCCCGCCTCAACCGAGGAACCAACTCCCCGATTTTTAGCCATGTATGCTCAAGTAATTTAAGACAAATTTAAGCTAATGAATGAATTGTCTGCTTGAATTGTTGTCACCAATCTGTAAATGAATTGTTGATTGAATTGTTGTCATCCCTGTGAATGAATCCCTGCTTTATTTGAAGAAGAATAAGAAAACCTTCAAATGTGTATATATATATATATATATAAACGAAACCTACAAAAACAAGGAAAATAAACGGCAACATAACAATATTGAAGTCGTGCCAAACCGATATAAACCAAGACAACAATAACACAACTCTTTGCTTTGACAATGAAACCGACCGAGAAAAGCTTCCTGATACAAATAAAATAAGAACAATGCATAATCAACTTAACTAATACAGCTCAACATTTGTGAAGGGACATTGCCAGTGTTTTATTAATCAACATCAAAAACAATGTAAAATCAGCTCATCGTGCACACAACAACATCATGTCCGATGAAAGCATTCAACAAACAAACAATAATATCACCAATGAAATATCGATGAAGAAATCCAAGCCACATGCTTCGTAGTACAAAAATAACAGAGCATTCTTAGAGGTACAAAATGGAAATTAAAACGTAAAATAAGATACTACTAGAGAAAGCACTAATAAGAAGGAACACCAAAACACTCTACTTCTCTTGCATGAATCACAACAAGTTTTATTGCCCATAAAGCTAATGTGTTTCTATCAGCTCATTGTCGGATGAGTTATCGATGGTATAATCATTACAAATATAGCATCAACTTTTAATCCTCTAAATCATATGTTTAACAATTTTTAAGAAGCAAATGACTAAACCTTTCAATTTACCGTGCATAGAAGAATCATTGCCAAGATTTTGTATGTATGAAACTATCGATATGCATATCAATGGCATTTGGAAGAGAATTCGAATTCACCTAGAATAAAAATGTTTATCAATTATGTTTAAAAAGAAATTATACAAAATAGCAATAATAAATATTCGAGAACATAATATTACCACACTTTCTTGAGTATAGAGTTCTGTGTGTCATTTGCGCTTGTGCATTTTCCCTGATTGCACTTTTCTGAATAAATAAAATTAATTTTTAGTTCAAAAATAATCATTGAGTTGAAAATTGATATAAAAAGTATGAGCACCTAAATTCTAATGATTATTTCTTCAACTTTTGACTTCTTTCTCTTCGATGATGGTCGGCCCTTAGTCCGCACTTTTAATGGAGTTAGAAACTTTGTGGTTGAAGATGTTGATTGGTGTTGTTCATGATTTTCTTCCATCAACATTTGTGGTAGAAGTTGCTTTAGATGGCCATCCCAATAATTTGTATTACCCATCACTTTTTCAATTGCCTCATCCACACATTTCATTAGAAAATAATATTTCTCAATAGATTGTGCTCCAACTTCAGCAGCTTTGGAAAAATGAGAGCATAAGCTATTGTAACGCATTTTTTGTTCACAAGTTTCTGTAATATCATAACAACTCATCACATAGGTATGCCTCGCTTGATATCTTTTTCTCCAACGTGGTAAGATATACTCGAGGTGGAAGCTCTTTTGATGTTCTTTTTCAATGAGGACCTTGCATATATGTTTGCAAAATAATTCCTCTCGAACTCAAAATAAACGGCATGTGCATTTAATGTCAAACTCGGCTTCATTATGATAAACATTGAATACCACTTGTTTTCTCAGATCCGCTTCTTTTCCTCTGAAAAATGTCTATCACTTGAAATGTATGTACCGCCCATCTAAATTGATAAGTGCAAGATTACAATATAGCATTTCTTTCAATTAATCTTGAAAACAACTTAAATATTTCATTTGTGTAGGCTTTCTAGTAATTGCTTCTCAAAAATGACAATCGGTTAGCATATGAAAGTTTGTGTTAAAAGAAGCAAAATCAGCTTTGTTTTTTTTTTTTCAATCTTACTTTTCAATGCATTGTCATATTGCTTCACAAATTGCTTTAAAGATGTTGTTGGACCAACATAGCCATCAAAAAGCATTTATGCTTTTCACTTCTTGGCGTGGTAGACATCCCAAATTTCCCAAAAATTCCTTTGACATAGGACAGAGTCTCATCGATGATGAATTTTTAAATAAAATTCAGCCACTCATTCTTTTCTATGTTGTAGTCCTTTATCATCTTCAACCAAATATCTTCGAATTCTTGAATATCCACCGACCCATAAACAATACTCTTTAATATCTTTTTTTATTGCTCTGTACTCAGTTAACCCTCCAAGCTTTTCAGGAACTTTCTTCATTATATGCCATAGACAAAGTCAGTGATGAGAATTCGGAAAAACCACCTTAATTGCACCTTGAATAGCCATGCATTGATCCGTAATAATTGCATTAGGAGCCTTACCGCATGCATTCTAACCAGGTTTTTGAACAACCAAATATAAGCTCGTGATCTCTTTTTGATAGTAAACCACATCCAAAACAACATAGTCTATCCATGATGATTTACACCAACAAAAGGGGCCAAAGGCATATCATACTTGTTTGTCGAAAGCACGTTGTGTCAAATGATATTACATCACCAAAAAGCCCTCATATGTCGCTATGGACCTTGCATCCGCCTAAAATACATTTCTCAAATCGACCCTGTCATCTATATCAATCATGTGAAAAATTTGAATTTCTCGATGCATACGAGAAAAAAATAATTGCGTAGTGCTTCAAAGATCCCCAACACCGAGCTCCCGAGCAGCTTTGCTTTTTGCAATATAATTTCTCGCAATCTTTTTAGTATATGTTAAATTTTCATAACCACCACTTTCAACTGTTAAAGAATGAAAATTTTTACTCAAGCCTATCTCTGCTTGATCATTTAATTCAAGTCTTCTTTTCACATAGCCATCCATTTTTTTGTTGCATTTCTGAAAACGAGATTTATGTGGACTTAATGCATGGTTGTGTTCCAACTTAACACTAGATATAGTGCACTGTCCATCATTACCAATTACAACATTGATCTTGGCTTGACAATTCGTCTTGGTAGATAGCCTTGGGTTGAAAGCATTTTTTGCTGTAGATATTCCTTCTACCACTTCTTACACATGCAAGTGTATAATATTTCAATTTTCCATCATCTCCTGATCTTGTACTTCATTTTGTAATGCCAAAACTTTCCTGCCGAGCATATTCAATGTAAAAATTGTATACTTTTTCTTCAGAATTAAGCATCATGCCTGCTTTTGGAACAACTTTGTCACATGTTAATACCTCCATGTTTACCATTTCTTCATTCTCTTTGTTTAATATTTCTAAATTTGAAGGCCCAATTTCTATTCCCGTCATGCACTGTTTAGAGGACCCACTTTTCAATTCTGCCATAATATCTCGATGATGGGCTAGAAAAGAAAACCTAAAATGTTACATAGTTAATTAGTATTACAAGCATCTCAAAATAACAAATTAAATCACACATGACCATGCATGAAATTCATATCACAAGTACCTCAAAATAACTCAAGCTCAAATTATGTTTGCCTAATTCACTTCTAATTAATGTCATTTATGCTAGAAATTTAAAATGGTACACATTATAAATATCTAAAAATTTAAAATGGTACACATTATAAATATCTTATTAAGCAAACACTATCATTTTAAAAACATCAAATTTCATCACTACATATAAAATGAGATGTATACAAGAAAAGGAGGAAAAATGTTGAATGATAAGAAAACCCATATAAATAAGATTCAAACCAAATAAGACGAATTTCTAATCTAAAATTTGTTCAAGTTTTTGTTCAAGTTTTTTATGCAACTAATTTTTGTTGACAAACACAAAGAAAAATAAAAATTGAGAGACCAACACATCAGCATTTATTGATTACCAAAATCTAAACAACCAAACAAACTCAAATAAAATTCCATCAATCAAAACAAGCCAGCCAAACATCTAAACAACAAAACCTAAACCGCTAGACTAACACAAATAAAATTCCATCAATTAGATCTTACGTGCTTAGTCGTAACGACATAAGACTAGCAAGAAAGGGATAGAGATTGCCGGGATGAGGCGGGCATGAAAGATGCTGATGGCGAAGGAAAACACGAGTGGAGAGTGAGAGGGATCAAAGAAGCCTACGATCGAGATGGGATGACGCCAGGCACCAGATGGATATCGAGAGAAGAAAACCCGTGAGCGTAGAAGGCCCTCGAAAGACAATGATGGCGAAGGAAAACACTAGTAGAGAGGGAGAGGAATCGAAGAAGCCTACGGCGAGATGGGGATGACGGCGGCACCGGTGATATTGGGAGGAAAAAAACTGCAGCTAGATGGGGTCGCTATGCACCGTAAGAAGAGGAGAGAAGGAGTTAGGGCGATGATAATTTTTGTTTTAATTTAATGTCTGATAAGTGGTGCATAAGTTATGAATGATGTGGATGCCACATGGGCATCCACATCATTCGTGTGAGAAGTTCGTGCTAGCTATTCGGAATAAATAGCTTTACTCCAAGAGTAATGATTCCGGAGTCATGTTTCTTGTATAGTGGGGTCCTTCTATGTCCCTCAACGACGATTTAGATATGATACCCTATTTGAATTTAATTATTATATTTATGAATTTTTCATACAATTTTTTTAGTCATGTTTATTAATAATTTTTAATTATTGTATTTATCATTTTAACTATTCACTTTATTATTAAATTAGTTATTAAAAATTATTATTAAATTTATTTTTAGATTTTATAATTTTTCACTCAATAAAGGTATCCAATATTAATGTTTGACAATACTTGTTTCCTTTAATTGATCATATATATATATATATATATATATCACAAGTTATGTATGTGGAGAAGTCTAAAAATAAAAAATTTGGTTTTATGGTCAATTTGGTTATAAAACCAAATCTCTCATTAGATATAATATGAGTTATATGGGTTTTTAAAATCTTATGAACCAAGCATTGAATTTCTAAAAATTCAGTAACTCAAATTACATGTAATTCAAAAACCTTCTACATAAACACTATTTTAATGAAGAAAATGACATTTTCCAGTTTTTTTGTTTGTTTATAACAATATGAATTATTTTTTGGAAAGAATTTTTTTTATATTTAGTAGAAAAGAAATAAGAAATGGGTATTATACCCTTTGAAGGTGGTTGTTTTTACACGTTTTAATGGTTAACAAAAAGTCTTCAATCATTTGGAATGAGAAAAAATAGCGCAAAACATATTTAATTTATAGAAAAGTGCCAACAAACAATAACAAGAAATGGGTAGCCAAATTACTCTTTTACTGAAAATTATGGTAAAAATTTTACTAATGATTTGCCAGTGACACTTGGACGTATGAGTAGCTTTTTGGTCCTATAATAGGATAATTAGAATTATATGAAATAGTATTGAACTGCTACAATCAAGTGTCTAAAACCACTACAAAAATAATTTTTTGTCCGTCACGGCGTCAAGATGCCACAATACATGAACCACATGTCTATCTGAAATCAATTTGTGGACCACACAAACTTGATCCACTACAAGAAAGTTATTGTTTAAAAACGGAATATTACAAACGGAATTTATTTCGTTTCTACTTTCAGAACTGATTAAGAACCCTGACAAGCTAATCGTTTTAAATATAATCTAAATAACAACGGCTTACAAACGACCCATTTAAAATATCATTTATTTAAATATTAGAAAATATCCGTTTCTAATCCGTTTCTAATAGAAAGGGACTAGAAACGGAATTAAAAATTAATATTTTATTTAAATATTATTATATATTACAAAATATCCGTTTCTAATCCGTTTCTAATAGAAAGGGACTAGAAACGGATTTAAAAATTAATATTTTATTTAAATATTATTAAATATTAGAAAATATCCGTTTCTAATCCGTTTCTAATAGAAAAGGACTAGAAACGGACTTAACAATTAATATTTTATTTAAATATTATTAAATATTAAAAAATATCCGTTTCTAATCCGTTTCAAATAGAAAGGGACTAGAAACGGAATTAAAAATTAATATCTTATTTAAATATTATTATATATTAGAAAATATCCGTTTCTAATCCGTTTCTAATAGAAAGGGACTAGAAACGGTTCTAAATATTAATATTTATTTAAATACTGTTAAATATTAGAAAATATCCGTTTGTAATCCGTTTTTAATAGAAAGGGACTAGAAACGGATTTAAAATTTAATATTTTATTATTAAATATTAAAAAATACCCGTTTCTATTTCTAATAGAAAAATACTAGAAGCGACTAAAAAATTAATATTTTATTTAAATATTATTAAATATTAAAAATTATTATATGATAGATTTATTTTTTTATAATCATTAAATAAAATAAATATATGAATATTATGATAACCATTAGATAATTGGCAATTTAAATGAATATATTGTTATTATTTATTTTTAGTTAATTTCATGATTTGATTTACCTTAAAAAAAACAAAAATATAAAAAAATAATAATAAAAAAAAAACATGAGATCATTCCCCTAAATAATTTCAGTCTCCTTAACCCATCTCACCTTTTCCTCCTTAACCCATCTCACTTTTCCTCCTTCGCCCATCTTAGAACGACCTAGGTTTTTCTCTAGGGTTTGGGACCGCTCCGGCCAGCCTCTCGAATTCGCTCCATTTTCGTATGTATTTCTCTTTGTTTTTCCCTTTTTTCCATTGGTGTGTGTGTTGGGATCCTAGGGTTTGGGTTTTGATGCACTTGTTTGCGAGTGTGGTGGTCGAGTGGAGCAATGGAGGAAGGTCGAGGGATCGAGCCTCCTTTCTCGAGCGGCCATGAGGACGATGAAGGTAGCTCGTGATCGAGTCTTCTTTCTCGAGGATTGTCGCTCTCGAACCTTCAAGGTGGTCATCTCTCCACGCTTTCTAGGGTTTCTTGATTTGTTCTTCTTCATTGTTTGTTGAATTTGTATTTCATGTCTAATGGAAGTGATCCCAAGAGTGTCGAGACTAGGGATTCGGAGAAATCCACCAAAAGAAGACGATGAGGATGGTATGGTTTTTATTTTTATGGGTTTTACCACTGAATTTGTCTCTCCGTATTGGGATTAGGGTTAGGGGTTTCTTATGTGGGAAGTGTTGTATGCGATTGGGACCGTGGAGAAAGTCGCTGAAGCTTCGCCGGGTCCCCTTCACGTGATGAAGGTGAGGTGCCTGTCCCAGTAGCTTGGGAGGTCGTGCGAGGACTGCTACTGCCAAGACGGCATGGGAGGGATTCTTTTGTACCAAAAGAGTTGTCTTTTTAGCGAGTGTAAGGATGTTCCGAGCCATTTCGTCGAGGATTCCGATCCTAACATTGATTCTCGATGGCGAGTAATCAAATGAGAACTAGTGAGTTTCTTTCAAAAATTTGATTTTTTGTTGGCAAGTGAGTTTGGAATGTGATATCTTGTTGTGGTTGTAGTTTGGAACCCAGTGCATGTTTTTTTGTTCTATATGATTTCCCACAAAGTACTCGAACGCATGGACCTTGAGAAACTATTGGAGAGGTTCAAAGAACATGGCTTTTGCAATTTGGTGGGTTGATGATACTACGACCCCTTGTCGTGTTTTCGAACACCGGAAATTGGTACGTTGAATTTCACCTGTCGGGTTCCTTCTCAATGCATTCTGTTGGTATTTAGTAATTCAAGATTCAAATGCTTGACTTTTTGTGGTCTTTTTCCTTTTTACGGCTAGCTATATATATGTATATATTGTATTGCATAAAATGTCTGTTGTTAATCAACGTCTTCGCATGTTTCCGCCCTTTGGTTATTGAAATATGATTTTTGCTCCATTAACAAATCACCGACGATCTCGCTTATTTTTACCCGATAACTTTGACGGCTCAAGCTTCGACGTTGTTGTATTTCTAGATTTCCAAACAGTAAGATAAAATTGAATTAGAAATGAATGGATGAAAAATTGATGGAAATGAGTCGGAGAACTTGAAATTCCCAAGATAGATTAATACATGGGTTGCTAAGAAAAATTCAACACACAAAATTCAACGGAGTACAAGCAAAACTCAAGAACAATGGAATTTTCTCACTTGGGCACAAGTCCAAGTGAAAAAGATATAGAGTATGAGTAGTAGCACAGGCTTCTCTCTATGCATAGCTTGGAAAGAATTTTGTTGTTTTGTTCTTTCATTTGGGCCAATATTTTTACCTATATTTTATTGGTTCTGTTTTGTATTATATACTATTTATCCCATCTGCTTGGTCGATTCTTTGAATCTATATTTAAGTTTGTGTCATCTTCTAATTAAATGTTGTTTCTTTCTTTATGATGCTAATTAAATAAATAGAGTGATGATACTCCAATTATTGCCCTGCTGGCATTTTTGATGTCTACTATGGAGAAATACACAAAACAAGATCAACTGGCTTTCTTGATGATGATCATGATATTGACTTATAAGTGTATTTGTCATAAGCTTTTTATTTTGTGTTGAACATATATACTTAAACATTTCTTTTTGTATGAATTGAGGAATTTATCTTATTTGTTGGTATTTTAGGTTTAAAAATAAAATTCATGTACCAGGTTTTAAAAAAATCATGAATATAATTTTTATTTTTATTTTTTACTTGAATGTTAGAAACGGATTAGAAACAGATTTACTTGTTTTAATATTGTTTTTTAATTAAAAAAAATTAGAAACGGATTGGGAACAAAAAAAAACTTTTGTTTCTAATGAGGAGGGACAAAAATAAAACAAAAAATATTCCGTTTGGAATCCGTTTTTAATTTTTGTAACGGTAAAACCTTTTGTTTTAAATTGATTTCTAAATCTAGAAACGGAATTACAACGGAATTTTGAAACGGATTAGCAACACACATCATTCCGTTTTAATTTTTCAAAAATTCGAAACATATTGGTGTCCATTTCTAATCCGTTTCTAGATTTAGAAACGGAACATTTTTCGGTTTCTATTTAAATTAGAAACAAGAGTTTTCGAAACAGATAAATTCGTTTCTAACTGCTTTTTAAAGCCCGAATTAACAGCGGATTAAAAGCAAAAACGTTGTTTCTAAACAGTAATTTTCTTGTACTGACTGGTACAATCAAGTGTCTAAAACCACTACAAAAATAAATGTCATCGCGGTGATACAAGATGCCACAATACATGAACCACATGTCTATCTTGAAATCAATTTATGGACCACACAAACTTGACACATGTAAAATATAAAAATAAGGACCAAAAGTTGCTCATCATCCTTCAATATGAAGTGTCATTTGATAAAATATTAACAAGATCTAACGTGACAACTCTCACCCAGAAGGTTCAACGGAAATAAAATTAATTGTTTTAGAATTAAATAAATACTAGTATGAAGTACCGCGCTTACGTTGTGGGTTTCAATGATTACTTTTTAAGTTCAGCCTCTCATTTATTATCAATATAGAAGTTTATAATGAAAAATTATATTATATATATATGTATCTATATATATATATATATCAATGAGAATAGACGTTCGGGCCCATGTGTGTTGCGTTGTAGCAGATGAAATTGATAGGAAATCAAATTATGTAAACAAAGATATTTGTATAAAAAAAAAGGAATGGGGGTAAGTGCACACTTAAATCAAAGCAAATAGTTTGTTTTTTATTATTGAAAGATATATGTATCATTGGTTTTTATAATAATTTTTGTATGCATTCTCTCATTCACAGTAATACATATTGTTAGTGCAACTGCACTATTATTGGCATGATTTGATACCGAATCAAGATGACATGGCAATCTTTCTGACGTGGCATAAATAATGACATGGCAAGGAGTCTTGTCTTGGAGAAAAATATCTTGAAGATCTTGGACAGGTTATTTTTGGTAATGTGTTACAACTTGAAAACAAGATCATATCATTATTGGCATGATTTGATACCGAATCAAGATGACGTGGCAATCTTTCTGACGTGGCATAAATAATGACATGGCAAGGAGTCTTGTCTTGGAGAAAAATATCTTGAAGATCTTGGACGAGGGTTATTTTTGGTAATGTGTTACTGACTTGAAAACAAGATCATATCATTATTGGCATGATTTGATACCGAATCAAGATGACGTGGCAATCTTTCTGACGTGGCATAAATAATGACATGGCAAGGAGTCTTGTCTTGGAGAAAAATATCTTGAAGATCTTGGATAAGTTATTTTTGGTAATGTGTTATAACTTGAAAACAAGATCATATCAAGACCATATTTAGGTGATTTGATTGAAGACTAAATATGAATGAAGCTTAATTGAAGAAATACCTATCAATGGTATGAATGAAGACTGTTAAGGCAAGATTTGAAGACATGCCTATTGTTGGCATAATAGAGATGATTGATTGAAGATATGTTCTTCAAAGATTTGAAAGGCAAACTTGGGTGAATTGAAGATCAAGTTTGGTAAGTTTCATGAAGGCATAAAAGGGACGTGCGCCTCTGCGAGGGGCGCATGAAAGCCCGAGGAGGTGAAAGTCTAGTCGCGATAGTCGGGATCAGGGAGATCAGCTTTGCATCGGGCCTGAATGCATGACCGGGAGGTTGATGGGTCTTTAGGTCGTTACGCAGAATCAAAAACTTAGTCGAGTCGGCGAGTCAGTCCATGTTGCGATTCATGTTAGAGACAGGAGTTGCAATGACGTTAATTAGAAGGTTTTTAAATTAGTAGCCAGGAGATTCTAAAAAGGGTGTGTGCTATATTTGGGACGTGAGGCGTCCATATAAGCTCTAACTGCCTCGCGAGATTGTATGTGTTGCTTGGAGGAGGTGTGATGAAGCGACTAGATAATTTGAGAGGGTAGTGATCTTTATTGTTGGGAGAGTGGTATGATGTTTGTACTCATTTATTTTCACCTCTTTTAATGGATTGTTTATCTCCGAGCTTGGCCCCCCAGACGTAGACGAGTGGACCCCGAACTAGGTTACAATCTTGTGTGTCTCCTCTCGCTTGGTTTGTGTGAGCTTTCTACGAGTTGTTTGAGTGTTTTTAAACCACAAAACACATGCGGAATGAACATGATATATCATATATATATATATATATATTCGATGGTTAAATCCTCTTCCTATTAATTTATTCTCAAAATCTCTCAGGCGTTGACTCCCATTGAATAAATACTAACTAGT
Organism: Dioscorea cayenensis subsp. rotundata; assembly: GCF_009730915.1. Taxonomy (NCBI): domain Eukaryota; kingdom Viridiplantae; phylum Streptophyta; class Magnoliopsida; order Dioscoreales; family Dioscoreaceae; genus Dioscorea; species Dioscorea cayenensis. Next base: position 2,584,603 of record NC_052480.1, on the reverse strand, counting down.
ATAGGGGTTGAAGCCCCTCGGCAGAGAGAATACTTTTAAGCGATATAATATTTCGATGGTTTGAATTTTCTATACTAATTTCATATAAAAATACGATAGTTTGGACATACAAAAATGTGGAATGTGGGTGTGCTTGAGTGGTTAGTGGGTTTATTCACAAGGTATATGATCTCTTGACCCACCCAAGTTCAAAATCTCAACTAGTGCAGTCACATTTTATTTTTAATTTAAAAATTACTATAATTTCAAAATTTTAATAAAATAAATATCTTATATACGAAATTTTAGTAATTTAAAAAGTTTGAATCGATCGTGAGACTTAACATATCATACTATACGCCAAGAGTGAAACAACAAAGTTTTTATAAACAATAGTTTGGTTGTTTATAGTGAGAAGGATCAATTTTACCATATTTTATACTAAACTTGAGATGTATTCTTATTAGTTGAATTATTGAAAAATCCTATATTTCTTATCGGTAATAACAAAATTTTAAATTATACTTTATATATTTTTTAATATGTGTATTCAAATTTTGGTTATATTAATACATTATTTTTCATTTAAAATAATTATTTTGTTGGATTATTTTTCATTTTTATGTTTCTTTGGGCTTTTAGGACATCTCCCTCCCTTTCTACCATCAAGCCGCTCTGTGAGATGCCCATGGTTTAGCGCTCACGGGTTCATCTAATAATACATATCATAAAAACACTTAGTATACAAAAGAAAAACTAAACACTAATATTATTAGATAAATTAAATAAAAATACAAAATAATAATAATAATAATCATATATAGAAGAAAAACAATGAAAACAAATTTAAAATAAAAATACAATATATCTAATAAAAAATTAAAATATACAAAATCATGTTTATGTCCAAATATATATGTCCACAATATAAATCAAAATTAAGAAAAATAAAAGCAAATAATAATATTATTAGTATTGACATATAACCTGTTATCTGCACACGTATTCAGAGGAAAAGCGAAGATGAGTGGTGTGTGATCCACTTAACTCAAAAATAAATAAATAAATAAAATATAGGTCAATCAAAAATCAAGCCACGACACCATAAGGAGGCATTTAGGTAGTTTGTGTGTTTATATATATCTACACGTAAAAAGGCGGGTTAGGTGGTATATAAATAGAGAAACAAATACTCTATATATATAGAGAGAGAGATATAAAACCAAATATATAACAAAATAAAATTATATACATAACTGTACTCATTACATATAGAAGACACTAAACAATAAATCTATATATTTATTGTTTAGAATCTTTTAGAAAGGAAAACTACTATTTGTATTTGAGAGAGAAAGAGTTGGTGTGGACTCATTAAACTAATGCCAATCAAAAACCAAAACAAATTTTATAAAAACTAAAATCACTAAGATTAATATTATGTATACTCGGCAGCGATGTTGGTGCTTATGCTATATAAGCTTCATCTACGAGTGCAAATTCTCAAAAGAAATAAATTGTACAAAATAAAATCACTTTAAACAATATGAAAACCAGCAGACACTAATAACTTCCAGCCGGATAAATTTAATCAAATAATAACAAATAATATAATATATCAAATAATGAAAACATCATATATATATAGTTAAGTATGACAATATTAATCACACAATAGATATTTATTTATTTATGTTCTTTCTTTTACCGATTAAAATACGAAAATTATGCATGTATATGTATACATATATATATATATGAACAATAATAGGATGAAAATTAAAATAGACAAAATCCATGCCTATATTTACATATGTGTATGCAAAACGATACCAATTATTTATAAACATATAATATAACAATAAGTTATATATAGAGAGAGAATGGGATCGAGCCCATGCTGCAGATCGTGAATTTCGTCCTGAAGCGTTGCATCATGTGTTGCATCGTATGCTTACCTAGCGAGCGTTCTCACGAACGCATATAGTCGGATAGTGCGCGCGTTTTCTAATAAAAACCCGATAAGAATCTTTTGACCGATATTTTGTGGTTCTCTCCAATAATATGATATGTGTTTCTTGTAATTATTTAATTAAGATTAAGTTAATAAAAATCATCTAATCAAGCTTAAGCTGCTATAATGAAAAGTCCCAAAACTGAATGAAAATTTGCATCAAAATATCCTACTTACCTGGAGAAAGCTCGAGAGCACTCGGCTATTAATGGGGATAACTTTAATATATAGTTACTAGAGTTAAATACTCGCGTCCACGTAGCAGCTGCGGGTTGAATATATCATTAAAAAGTTGCAAAAGATAGTACTATAAATTATATCAATCAAAAAGTTATATAATTAACGCATTTTTGCATTAAGAACGATTAATAAATATACGCTTTGACTATTTTATAATATCACTTACATTTTAAAATGAAAGGAGTTTGCAAAATGAAAATTAAATAAGACACAGCAAATCCTTTGCTAGGCAGCGAGATGGCTTTAAAAATAGTTAAGGAAAAACAACTCATTCTTTTGAAGAGAAATGAAAGTCTTGGAGTCGCCATATAAAGGTTATGGTTTTTGTATTTTATTATTTGAAAGAAACAGAACTGTTCTTTTACATTTTTGAAATCTCATGAGTTCGTTGGTGTTAGGGAGACGTATGTTGGATAGTTTGGACAATTTGACATGTTTTGTTTATTGAAAAAGGGTTTCTAAATCAAGGGGTTGATAAAGCGATCTTTTTAAGTTTGAATGCTTGGTGATGCGTGTGAAAATTTCTTTAACTATTATGCATTGTCACTTATCTATTCAAATTATAAATAAATATATATATATATAATAAAAATAAATATTTTAAATAATATTAAAAAGAAATATAGGTGTTTATAATTTCTTGACAAGTGTATTCTTTGAAAATGTAGCACATAAACCTATTATCCACATTTATTCATTATATAGTATAACATTTTATCTATATCTATCTATATGTATATAATTTATTATACATCATTATATAAATTGATGTTTCCGATGTATTAGTATTTGTTCCTTTCGGTCATGAAACTATTTTTAAATATAGGATGTTTTCAAATACAAAGACAATTAAGCATCAAAAAGTTATTGTTTTAAAAGATATAAAGATATAAAAATTACGGAAACCATTAAACTACCTTTAGTTTGAATAGTTTTTTAGAGAATAATGGTCATGCACACAAAATCTTATAAAATCTTTAATTTACAATGGATGGCATTAAAGGACATCATCACTTTTCTTGCTTCCACTGCCATTGTTAGCAAGTCCTCTTCTTTTTATATCCATATCTTCCAACTATCAATGCTTCATTCCTAACATACACACTTCTTTGTTTTCACAACATCTATTAGGTTATGGTGCAAATAGGTAAGTAAAGTACTCTTTTCAAATCATCAATTTTTTAGTCTTCTTTGCTTGTTGGAATTCAATTATAGTCCTCTATACAATCATGGAGTTTACTCGGAAGAGAGTTTGCAAGGTTGAAGAAGTAAAGGCTGCCAATATTTTTGTCATAGATTGAGGGTGTGAAGTTCTTCAACTCAATTTTCACTTCTCAACTTTCTTATAATAGAAACAAATTAAAAGAAAAAAGTAATATAGTATTTATATCGCAAGTTTTTTTTACATACTCATGTTAATAATGATTTGATATAGGCTGGAAATATTTTGTTAAGAGAATATATCAATATTAACAAAATAAAATTGATTTTTTACTAATTTTAAAAATTTTACATTGTTTTCTAGATAGCATTTATGCTTTTTTAGCAAAAAAAATTATTTATTTATAAAAATTGTTTTTATAAATGTTTAAAAAAAAATTTAAAATTTTTTTATTCTATTATATAATGAATGACATGGGTTGACAAAATTAATTATTTTTAATTTTTTAATAGAAACAAATATTGGCTATTATTATTATTATTTTATTACAGTTGTCAATGGTTTGGTTTTTAGACAGGATTCAAAGAAATTTTGATTGGAAATCTTCATTGATGGGCCAAGCTTTATTCTCGTTATTTTTTTAGTAAGCTTTCTTTTCATAATTTAGGATTTTATTTATTTATTTATTTTTATGTATTTCCTTGTATTTCTTACCTTAGCTTTTCCTTTGTTTTTTTTTAAAAGTATGTGATTTTTTATTATTATTGTTTTTCCTTAGAATGGCAGATCAATCTTGCAGCTACTTTTTAAGGAAAGTTCCTCAACATACACTTGAAGAAATCCTTGGATACATAGTTTCAAGATCTTGTAACTCTCTCCATTATCTCCAAATTTTGCGTTCATGGTAATTGTATTAATTCACAGGAATTTTTTAAAAATAAATAATTCAATAGTAATGAAATAAGTTTTTTGCAGTTGTAAGAGTTTTTATGAAGTATTTAAAAGTCGGAGAGTTGGTCAGTTAATGCGAATAGATAATTTATGGTTTCTTTGCATAGAAGAATATATTATGTTTCTTCAAAATTGTGCATCAAGTGGAAATATAGAAGCTTGTTTGAAACTTGGCTTGGTTAAAAATTTATTTTTTCAATATTTTGTAATCTTAGATATATTATAGTATTAATATTGAACTGTTCTTTAAATTGTTTTGCAGATAGAAAGTATAGAGTTTAAAATGTATTCACACATCCAATATTTACAAAATGCAGCTTCTAAAGGTTATTTGCTTGCACGCTACGCAGCAGGGATTATTTTGTACAAAGATGAGATAACACGTAATTCTGGTATGACAATGTTGAATTTGGTTGCTAATGAAAAAGTAGATAAAGTTTCAAAAGTAATAGAGAGCAAAAGATCAGGTAATTATATAATAAACAATTGCCGATATGATGTAGAAATTTTTTTTAGAGATGTAATATGGAGTGCAGAAGGTAAATGGATGGAAAAAAAAACATGGGAATGTGACAACGAATTATGTGGTTGAAAGGCTAATGATGATATTTATAATGGATGGTTAGATGAAGATGAATTTGTGAGAGAGTTTTGCGATCAAGGTTGTAGATGGAAATATGAATTTAATTTGCTTTCATATTTTATGTAATATTTATAGTGTTTAGGTTTTTCTATTTTCTTGAATTAGTGTGATATGTAATGAAATTTTAAAAGGAGAATTGTTTTAATATTTTATTGATGTAACAATCAGAAACCTCTTAATTATGTTGCTTTAGAAAATATCTAATATATAGATATGTATATGTATACATGCGCTATATCGTTACTGGTTTCTATGTAATTGTAATACAGAAATTTTTGTATTTGTTTTATCTTATAAGAGTTATTTTTTATGTTTTTCGCTCTTTATTAATAAACTTTAATTAATTGTAACATAAATTAATACATATTTATATTTTAAAGTTATTTTAAAATTATTAATCTCATTGATTGCTGGATTAATGAACTTATAGAAAATAATATAAGATTTATGTTAGTTACTGTAATATATATATATATATATATATATGAAAGATTTTAATTAATATAAAATATGATATTTTGTAAAGTTTTTCAGTTATAATTAGACATATATGATATATGATAAATAATATTAATTTTTATATTTAAATAGTTTGTTTAAGAATATTAATTTAATAAATTCAATAAATTTTTTATCATTATTAAATTTTTAAGTTTAATTTATCATAAAAATATAATCTATTTGTATTTTCAACTTAAATAGTTTATTATATATATATATATATGTTTATTATAATTATTTAATCTTTAATATTATTAGTGGTTTTTTATATATGTTTTTGGAGGAATTTTTTTAAGAACGGATGTGTTTGGTCGGCACGCTTTTTAATTGTGGCATTAATACTATATTTTTAGACATATAATTGATATTGATGATTTAATGATAAAAATATTAGATTTTTTTAACATAAAACACTAAATTAATCAGATTTTTATATACGAGATATATAAAGTTGTTATTAGATGTTATTGGAAAAACAATGACCATAAATAATAATACACTATTTTTTAAAGAAAATCTTTCAAAAAAATAACAAAAGAAACAATTGATGACAATATATCCCAAGAAATGACTAATCATATTCTATTAATCAATTTTTTTCCTTAAGTTTCTTTAATTGATTCTATTGAAAGAGTGGGTTGATTTTTAATTATTAAATTTGTATATTATTATTTCTTAAATTTATGCAGTCATTAAAAACCATACAAAAGAAAACCACTAAAAATATAAATTGATGGAATGTTGAAGGTATAGGTTTGGTTTTGTTAAAGAAAATATTTTCTATGTAACTCAAACATCAATGTTCTTGGAAATTTCTCAACTTTTTTTAATGGGTATGTTGATGTGTACCTTGCAGATTTCCTTTATGATCACAATCATATCAGATTCAGAGATATCAGTGATATTATAATTGTCAAGTATTCTCAAAAGAATAGCAGATATGCTTTGGTTTAGATTTGTAGATTTTGTAATATAAAAATAAATAAATATTTGGGTATTCTTAAAAGAAGAAAAGATTTGGTTTAGTTTTGAAAATAGTTTAATATATAAAAAAATAATTACTTTGTTAAATGTTTATAAAATCAGTTTTTCCATTAGATGGTTGTTATTAGTGATAATGTGTAATGTAATGATGAGAGAAAAAATTAATAATTTGGGGGAAAATTAGTATAAAAGAGGGAATATATATATATATTGCTTGGAAAGTATTAATTTCATGAACTTTGATTAATAATTTTTTAATAGAATTTGTTTTTTAAATGCGGCTTGTTGAATTATTAGATAACAATTACATGGTGATATAGTATATTTCAACTAAAAAAATGGAATATAAAAGATATGATATATATATATACATGCAATTTATATTTTTTTATATTATTTTATTTATTCATAATTTTTTTATATTTTTTTCATAGATTAAATTATTTTTTTCAAAACAAATATTTTTTTCGTAGATTAAATAATTTTTTCAAAACAAATAGAATTTCTCAAAATGTAATAAATATTTTATTTGTTGATAACTTACATTTTTTGAAAGATAAGATATATTTACTAAAAATTTATTTATACATGAATAAATTATAACATAATTTTTTTTAGTAAGGACTGGTTTAAGGATAGCAATCTGGAAAATTGGGCATTGCCATTGACTGGATAGTCTCCATCCGACTGTCATCCATATCGTGAACCCGCCCACCATCAGGTTTGTGGCAAAGATATCTTTGCACACATAATTTTAAAAAACATGTGTCACTTTTTGTCCATGTCAAACGGACATTAATTATTTAGGAAGAACTTAAGGCCCGAGGGTAGGATTTTTTTAGTTTGATTTGTGTCTCTTGATAGGGTTTTTTTTTTCTTTATTTAAAAATGTTTAAATCATTTTTTTTTGTTTGGATGCGGATGAAAGCGGTAGAATATATGAATGAGATAATATTATTATAGTGGAATATATATATATATAGTTTTAGGCCTAGGATTTGTTTTTCTATTTTAAATTATTTGAATCATATCTTTTGTTTAAATGTGATATTAATTTTTTAGGGAGAAATTAGGGGCTAGGTTTAGATTCTCTTTGTTTGATTTGTATCTCTTAACAGTGACTTGAATAAATGAAGAGAGAGAGAGAGAGAGAGAGAGAGCAGTAGGATATTATTATAGTGAACTATATTTTCTTATGAGGTTAAAATTAGATGATGAAAGATAAAGTAGACGTGGTTTGTATCAGGGTAAAAACAAAAGCAGAATTAGTGTTTTTTTTCTTAGATTTTCAAAAAATCATTTGAGTATATTTAATTTTTTAACTGCCTTTTACATTGGGAATTTGATTAAGTTTATTATTTTCTATACTTGACATAGTTGTATGTTACATTTAAGACTCTTTAATAGGGTTTGAAATATCGTTAAATTTATTTCCATATATTTTTATACTATCTTAAGAACATAAATATTTTTTTTCTGGGATATATTTTGGTTATTTGTTTTCATATTATTATTATTATTTAATTGTCTTTACATACACAAATATTTGTTAATGTTATTCTTTTATGTATTTGAAGTAATTTTATGAGTGAAGGGCATAACATATTGGTAATATTAGTATGTATTAATGATATTTAAATAATTTACTTTATATATATATATATATATATATATAATATTATACTATATAATGAATAAGATGGGAACAACCACCTATGTTACATTTGAGACTCTTTAATAGAGAGAGATAGTGATGGAGCAATTTTTGATGGCAGTAATCAAAGAAGAAGGTTTGATATCAATTGTAAAGGGAAGTATGGTGGTGATTGTAGGCAAAAGAGCTTGTTACATGAGTTATGTTGCTCAGAGATTGTTGGAAGGATTGAAAGCTTATCCAACAATATATGAAGTTAGTGAAATGTTTGTAGCGAGGATGACATTAATCCATAACCTCGGAAGAATTCTTAGTGAAGATGATAATACTTTGGTTGCACCATTGTTTCCAGTGATATTCATTGGGGAAAAATTGGTTGGGGGTTTGAATCGGCTCATAACTATTCATGTCACTAGCAAGCTTATTCCTATGTTGAAAGGAGCTGGTGCTATTTGGTTTTGAGTGGTTTGGTATATTTATTTTCCTTTCATAAGTCAAGTATATAATAAATAGAATTTATATAATGTATGGTTACATATTAGTATAAGTTAATTAAATATATTATATTATAGGCTATCATAATATCAATATATTATTATGCTTGATCTTTTATTGTTTTATATTTTTCCCCTTGAAATATAAATTTATTTTATTTATTATTTGAAAAAGATTGGATTATTGTGTTCTTCATACTTCTCTTATATACATACACACACACACACATATATATATATATATATTAATCTTTCGTGTATATATATATGAACATACACACACACACACACACATATATATATATATATATTAATCTTTTGTATATATATATATATATGATATGATATGCTTTGATTTGAAAAATGTATGTATGTAAACCTAAATGATTATTCATTTCATGAAATATTATGCATTTTTTGTTTTGATATGTTTTGTAAGGTGATTATAATGCACAGAGACGGGATGTATAGTGATGGTATGATGAAGAGACGATGAAGATGAAGATGGAGAAAATGACAGAAGAGAGAAAGAGAGAGAGCATAGTTAATCAACAATGGTGAAAGAATCATTCCATGTTGTCTTAATTGTGCTCTCTGCTCTATCTGTCATCATTATCATATCTCTGTCCTTCTCTCTCTCTCTCTCTCTCTCTCTCTCTCTCTCTCTCTCTCTGACACTCTATCTTTTTTTTTAAGGTTTCATTCTCTATATATTTCTATTCAAACTTTATTACATAGTTCATACAATATATTCAAAGATAAATTTCTTTTAATTATGGTTCAAGTGCTAAGATAACAATGATGTAATCCTTTTTGTATCTTTTCTCTTTTTTTTTAAAGGTGTGTTTTTGTTTCGGAAGTATTAACAAAATTATTCATATTGTTATTGCTCTGATTTGTGCAGATATGCACTTGAATTAATGCTTTTCAGATGTTTTATTCAGTACCTTAGGCGCTTCCTTCTTTTCATGGTGTTTGGTACCAAGAGGTGGATTTAGCCAATGCATTTTTGTCTTTATTTGTTTTTTCTTTTGCTTTTGTGTGGATGTTTATGTGAAGTGTATTGTCTTTTGTGATTGTAATATCTTTTGTTTTGGTATTTTTTTTTGTTTTGTTTTATATTTTCTTTTTTGAGTGATTTTCTTATTATTAGCTTATGTTGTACTTTCTTTATTTAATAAATAAATTGGTGGTTTATTTACTTTTATAATATATATATATATATATGTATTTGTACCTTTCATTTTTTATTTATTGAAATACATTAGGTAATTTGGATTGTATTAAGATGACTTTTTACAAATGGACATGAGAATATATATTTAGAAAGTAGTAAATGCTGTTAAATTAGAAGTTTGTAATAGTGATATTTATAAATTTTTCATAACATAATTAAAGGTTTGCGTCATATCTTTATCTCTTATGTGTGTGTGTGTGTGTTTTTTTGGTAATTAATCAACGCATGATAAAAAATAGTAATAAATATAATTTTATTTTATTTATTGAAACATTTTTTTTAATCACATTAATTTGAACTTAACATTATAATGATGATGATTTGTTGCCTTTTATCAAATATTTTAATGATAGCTCATAAATACATTAGGCGAGGATCAATATATTATAGGTAATGGAAATTTATTTAATAACAATATATTATGTTCATAACGTAATTTATTAAATGTTGTTGGGGATTTATTATCTTTAAACCATATGTTTTACAATCTGGAAATATTTGGAAAGTCATAAGTTTTGCAAGCAGATAATCAAACAACATTATTATTTCATAACTTTTGGAAAAAAAAAGTATATATATCATTCCATATTTTAATGATTTTGAACCATGAAATCTAAATTATAGTGTTCAAAATCAAGAGAAACTTAGATGTTTGATCAAGTGTAGTAATATTAACCCATAAATCTCTATAGGAAAACAATTAAATGATTAAATACATACATGTGCATTATATCACAACTATTTTGATGGCCAAAATTATGGCAAGAATAAAAAATAAAAAAAAATGGGGGAAAAAATTTAATAGCAGGTGTATGTATAATATACTAAATTTATGGTTTGTATCAGAATGAGAAATGACTACTAACACAACTCTTGTAAGCCAATATCTTTTTATATATGAATATATATATATATATATATAATTTTTAACAATTAGTTATAATTATTTCATAACTTTTACATCAACTGAATGTTCAAGGGTTAATAAACAATTGCAATTTTTTAGATCGCACTTTAGTCCGGCCCAATATATATATATATAATTCAAATAATCTTTTGATAACAAATAAAAGTTCAAAATTATATTAGTGTGTAAATTTTAAATCATATGAAATATGAAAGGGAGTGAATATCTCTACAACAGTACAGATTATATCAAAGAAGGCATCGGTAATATTTTTTTAAAATTATTTTTAGTGTAGAAAATATATTGTCAAATTTTGAAATATACCTGAAACCAATATTTCTATTATTTATATATTCTTAAGACAAAATTATGGGGAAAAAAGACTATTCAATTAATCTTGTCAAACATAAGAATTAAATATTCAATACAAAGCATATGTGGTCATTCGTTTCAAATTCTTTTAGTTTTTTTAATTATTTTTACTAATTAAATCTTTTTTTAAATGTTGATTTTCAAAATTGTATGAATTATAGCGAATATTTTAATTTTTTTATTTTTTTTATTTATTAAGCATTCACTTTTTTTTGGAAGGATTATATTATGTGTATTATTTATTCTAACATAATGACCCACAATATGATGTGCCTTTATTAGCCTTCCTCAATTAGTAAATTATTGGAAAGCTTTTAAGCCTAGGATTTTTATTATAATATATATTTTTATTTGGTAATAAACTTCTAGAAATAGTGAAAAAAATCTCCATGCTTGTTTTTTTCCCAATTTGTTCTCCTCGCTTGTGGCTTTATGAAATCTTATCAACTTGTTCACATCTTCTGAAAAATATTTGAAAACAGAAAAAATTCCTTGCTTACTATTATCATCACTTTTTATCGTTGGATTTGCACTCGGTGTCCTCATGGTTATAATATGGTGCAAGATGAATGACATAAATAGACTTATTGTGATCAAACCTAGAGATAAGTATTATTAAACAAATAGCTAAAAAATAAATCACATGAACCAATAAACTCAATCATTAGAATAGAAAACTTATTTACATAGCAGAATAATAATGACAAACAGTCATTTATAAAAGAATTAAAATAGAAAATAATTAAAAAAATATTATCTAAATAAAAAAATTAAGATTATTGAGAAATTCAATGAATTCATTTGGGTGTTTTGATCTTCCAGTGAAGCTTCATTTTTTATAAACAAATAAAATAAAATAAAAATAAAAAGACAACGTAGAAACAAAAATCCAAAAAGGACATTGCTCTGCAAGCTGAGAGACGCGCCACCTCTCCAAATACATGGCTCTCAATCATCTTCTCTTCTGCATCTAAAAAAAAAAAACCCAACAAAATTAAATCTTCAAAACTAATTATGAGGGGAAAAAATTATAATAGGAAAAATAAAGAAAATATAGTACTTTTCTCGAACTCTTCTTTCTCTCTAACCTTATACCTCTATTAAACAAAACAAAAAAAAGTAATAAAATCAAATTTTAGGAAAAAGTAAAAAAATTCAAATCAACTTAAATGAAGAGAAAAGCTATTGTATTAGGTTCTCTTAAAATCAACAAAACCAAATTTTACATTAAATATCAAAAGGGGGATTGAAATAAAAAAATACGAAAAAAATTCAAACCTTGACATGCTTCAACATATGTTTGGACATATTAACTCCCTCAAAAAAGTTCCATACTCCTCTGAAAATCCTCTCCTTTTCCTCATCAATATGGATGCAAACTGAGAAGAGCATGCCACAATTACACAAAAACAAATAAAAACAATTACAATCGTCAATAGGAAGGATGGTTTGGTAGGGGAAGAGGCTCGCAGATGAAGATGTAAACGAAGATGGAGATGAGGATGGTGTCTGGTGGTTGTTTAATTTACCATTAAAAAGGCACAATAATTGGGGTTGGGTGCAATTATTAGGCTCACAAAATAAAATAACCAAATCAGAACAATTTTCAAAATTCAGGTTTGAAAAAAAGACACCAATGAGAGTGACAAATGCCCACCAAAAATGAGGGTTGGGAAGGAAGATATTTGAGGGGATAATATTTGAAAAATATTTTATAAGATAAAGGAAAAAACTAAAATTAGTCCATGTGAATAGCTTTTCCCATCAATATCTAGGCCTTATGTTTTTTTATTTGGTAATGTTTATTTGGCGAATGGACATCACAAACATATAGTGATAAAGGTGCGAACAACCAAAAACATTTCTACATTTTTACGTTTGTTTACATAGTTACAAGCATAACTTAATTCACCAAGTCAATCCACTCAACGATAACAACTTACCTATTTTTTTCACTCATTTTTTTATCTTATCCAAATTCACATAATGCATGTAATCCTAACAAAAAGCATTCAAATCAAAACAAAGAACTCAGACTTCTCAATGATTAAAATACCTAATTTATAAAAAATTAAAATCGCACCCTATTTCACACCAAAATCGAAAAACGAATCAAACTTTCAATAAATTTTAAACCCTAATTTCTAAAAAAAAGAAAAATTCAAACACTGCCTGAGAGAATCCCATCAACCCATCGATAGGCCCGTGCTTGATCAACATATCCTCAATAAACTCAAAACACTCATCCAAATTCACATAATACATGTAATCCTAACAAAATCAACATTCAAATCAAAATAAAGAACTAAAACTTCTCAACGATTCACACATTCACCTTATTAAATTGAAACCACTCATAATAAGGCAGATCAATAAGAGATGAGACTATATGGAAATAGGAAATTTTTTTTTTGACCTAAAAAATATCAATCAGTTTCTCTTTATCTGCGCTCTCAACCGGAGGATCCTCAAACACCGAAGACGAAGGCCACCAATTCTCATTGAAATACCTAAACAAAACAAATCCCAAACCTCAATCACAAACCAAAACAAAGGAAAAAAAACACAAATAAATAAAAATATACAAAAACTGATGGCAAAACCATAGCATCTTAGGTTTGTGTAATGGCGCGAGAGAAGCTGGCACCAAGTGATGGAGTTTCAAATGAAGGGCACGTAAGGAGGATGCTACCTTCCACATCAGCAGATTGTAATGACATTCAAGGGAGAGATGTGGCTAACGAAGCAACCATTGGTGGACGTGGCCAGAGAATCAAATGGAGGAACTCTCTTTTAAAGGAGTTCGTTACAGGTGATGACGTGGACCAATGAAGAGAAGACATCGGGAGAACTGCGAGAAGGTTCGTTAATGCCAGCTGGAAAGGGATATAAAAAGGGATGAAGAGAAAGGAGAAGGGGTATCGTTGGTCTGAAGATGGTTAGGGTCTGGTCCTATTTGTCTGTGGTTTCCTGCGAGCTTCGGCAGGGATCTCTGATGATGGATCGGAAGGGAAGTTAGCTTCCCATTGTCTTCTGATTCTTTGTCAAATTCTGGATTGATTCTCTGTTTGTTCCTAGAATTTCTAATCTTTGATTTGCTGTGAAACTTGTGGAACTTGCCAATCTCTGAAAGAAATTCTATTTCCTTTGAACATTCTGATGATTTGTGACTGAATTACGAGAGGATTCTCAATAAACTGTGATCTGAATTCAAGGATCTTAGTTTTGTTCCTTAATTGATTGAAATTCCATAACATTTTGGTGCTTTCGTTTGATCTCTGGGGATATTTTGTTCTTCTTCATGGCGGAATCCACGCGTATGAAGGATATTACAACCCGATTGGATACTATGATGATTGTTATGGATCAACGCGAAGAGAGACTTTTGGCAGCCATGAATCAGCGTGATGAATGTGTGAATTTGGTAGAACAAGCTCTCTCTCGATTATCTCTAATTCTAGAGAATAATCACACTCAGTTGTAGGACAATGTGACTACTTCAACATCAGTTCAACCAGCAGTGATTGGAGAAGAACAGGACTGTCATGCTATTCCTTCTGCTCATATGAGAGCAATTAGATTGGATTTTCCCCGTTTTGATGGTTCCGATGTGCTGCAGTGAATATACCAAGCTGAACAATTCTTTGAGTATTTTGATATTACTGATCCTTATAAACTCAAGATTGCTCAAATACATTTTGAGGGACCAGTTATCCTTGGTATCAGATGATGAAGAAGAATGGGTATTTTGTCTCATGGTCTCACTTTCTACAGGCTTTGGAATTTGCTTATGGACCTTATGTTTATGAAGATCTGGGTTATGCCTTGTTTAATTTATCTCATGATGGCACTGTCGCTCAATATTATGATACATTCATTGCATTGGCAAATAGAATGGAAGGAATGTCACACAAAGCATTGTTGACTTGTTTCATTAGTGGTTTGAAGAAAGATATTCAAAGGGATATCATTCCTTTAAAGCCTGAGTCATTACCTCAAGCTATGCAATTAGCTCGATTGTATGAAGACAAATACACTGATAAATGTTCAGTAGTTGTTAAAGGATCTTCTAAACATGCTGTTTTTCTGCCAGACATTCATGGTAGCAATAGCTCTTTTAGGCCAAATCAAGGAATTTCTGTTGTTCCTAAATCTTGGGTAAATTCACAGAATGTTCAGAGTACTACTCAGCAAACCACATCGGGGTCCCCTAGTTCTTCTCAGCCTTTTAAGAGAATCAGTTTTAATGAAATGCAATTAAGACGTGCCAAAGGCTTGTGTTTTAATTGTGACGAAAAATTCTCTCCTACTCATAAATTCCCAAATAAAGGGTTGTTGTTGTTACAATGGGATGAGGATGTTATTACTGATGAAGAGGTTCCAGATGGCATTAGTGCTAATTCAGTTACTATTCCTACTGCTGATTTTACTGTGGGGTTTGAACATCCTATAGTTTTCGAGGAATCTTCCACTAAACATTCATTGATTGCTATGAACAGTGCTCCTGTGTCTGGCACTATGAGATTTACTGGGGTTATCAATGGGCATCAAGTTCAAATTTTATTGGATGGGGGCAGTGACGACAGTTTTATGCAGCCTAGGTTGGCAAAATTTTTACATTTAGATGTGTAACCAAGTCCTCCTTTCAAAGTTCTAGTGGGTGATGGTTCTGCTTTACAGGTTGAAGGCATGATTCAGAACTTACAAATTCAAGTACAAAGCCATTTGTTGCAACTTCCAGTGTATTTGCTTCCTATTGAACGTGCAGAAATTATTTTGGGTGCTGATTGATTGTCAACCTTGGGATCTCATATTATGAATTACAAAGATATATACATCCAATTTTATTATGATGGCAAATTCCTCACTATTAATGGTACTAAGAATTCTGGAACTCATATGGCATCTCTTCATCAGTTGCATCGATTGTGTAGGTCCAAGGCAATTTATGTTTGCTATTCTTTGTCAGTTAAGGAAGATAATTTGGAGTCTTTCTGTCAAATATCTTCAGTAGATCCTTTTGTTCATTCTGAAGTACAACTTCAATTTCCTATTGATATACCAGACAGATTGCAACAAATGCTGCTCAAATATCAAGCTGTATTTTCTATACCTACAGGATTACCTCCATCCAGGGAATTTGATCATAGAATCATTCTTCAATCTGAGGCACAACCGGTGAAGGTGAGACCTTATCGGTATTCTCACAGTTAAAAGAATGAGATAGAAATCATGGTAAATCAGATGTTGCAGGATGGCATAATTGATCATAGTATAAGTCCTTATTCATCTCCTGTTCTGTTGGTGAAAAAGAAGGATGGTACTTGGAGATTTTGCACAGACTATAGGGCATTGAATGCCTTGACTATTAAAGATGCATACCCAATACCTACAGTTGATGAATTGTTGGATGAATTGCATGGTGCACAAATTTTTTCAAAACTAGATTTAAGATCTGGTTACCATCAAGTCTTAGTTCATCCTGATAATAGACATAAAACAGCATTTAGATCACATCATGGGCACTTTCATGGTTGGTGATGCCCTTTGGATTATCAAATGCCCCAGCAACATTTCAAGCTCTAATGAATGGAATTTTTAAGTTTACAATGCACAGATATGTTCTTATATTTTTTTTATGATATTCTGGTGTATAGTAAGGACTTGGATAGTCATTTGGAGCATTTAGAGCAGGTCCTTCTGACACTACAACAACATAAACTGTTTGCAAAATATTCAAAATGTTGCTTTGGGTGTTCCAAATTGAGTATTTGGGGCACATTGTATCTGTTAATGGTGTGCAAATGTACAAGACTAAAATTGAGTCTATTTTACAATGGCCTGAACCTCAAAATGTTAAACAGTTGAGAGGATTTTTGGGGATTAGTGGCTATTATCGGAGGTTCATTAAGAATTATGCCCTTCATGCTCAACCTTTAACTGACTTGTTAAAGAAAGATTGTTTTTAGTGGAGTTCTGCAGCAGCAGCATCATTTTTGAATTTGAAAAGAAAAATTTCTGAGGATCCAGCTTTGAAATTACCTGATTTCAATAGGCCATTTATGTTGGAAACAGATGCTTCTGGGATAGGCATTGGTGCAGTCTTGAGTCAAGCTAATCATCCAATAGCTTATTTCTCGAAGAAATTAACTCCTTTAATGCAAAGAAAATCAGCTTATGTAAGGGAATTGCATGCAGTCACTGAAGCAGTAACTAAGTTCAGACATTACCTGTTTGGCCATCAATTTACCATTAGAACTGATTAGGAGGCATTGAGACATCTTGGGCAACAGAATATTCATACTCCAGAACAATAACAGTGGCTTCCAAAGCTCATGGGCTATAATTTCAATATTGAGTATCGACCGGGCAAGGACAATTTGGCAACTAATGCATTATCTAGGTGTTTCCAAATGCACATATCAATTTCAAGTTGTTCCTTGCAATCTCAGATACAACAACTTCAACAACAGGATAAATTTTGTATTGACAAAATTCTGGAAATTCAGTCACATACCAATACGGATCCTACATTTACTTGGCAATAGAATTTATTATGGAGGAGAGGGAAATTGGTTATTCCTGATGATAAACAGCTAAGAACTCAATTGTTACATGAATTTCTTTGTACACCTCTTGGTGGTCATGCAGGAACCCTTCGGACTTATATGAGGATGGCTCAACAATTTTATTGGTTAGGAATGCGTAAAGATGTTAAGCAATTTGTTAAAGCTTGTATGGTTTGTCAGCAAGCTAAAGCAAGTCATACTCACCCTGTTGGACTTCTTCAACCTTTGCCAATTCTTCAACAGATATGGGATGATTTGACTATGGATTTTATTGTTGGTTTGCCAATATCAAAAGGATATTCTGTTATCTTTGTGGTTGTTGACAGATTATCTAAATTTGGCCATTTTATGCCTCTCAAAGCTGATTTTTCTAGTACTGTTGTTTCTAACACTTTCATTAATAAGGTGGTCAAATTACATGGAGTTCGTAGGAGTATCATCAGTGACTGAGACAAGGTTTTTCTCAGCATATTTTGGCATCATCTTTTTCAGTCTATGGGTACTACTTTATCAAGATCTACAGCATACCATCCACAGTCAGATGGTCAAACGGAGGCATTGAATAAATGTATTGAGCTATATCTCCGTTGTTTTGTTTCTGAAAATCCCAAAGTCTAGGTTGAGTTTTTACCGTGGGCTCAATACTAGTATAACACCTCATACCGGTCTAGTGCTGAATTCACTCCATTTCAAATAGTCTATGGCCGGGATCCTCCAGTTCTGATTTCTTATACTTCAAGTGAACAAGATAATTCTGATGTTACAGTAATGTTGCAGAAAAGGGACAAGGTCTTGCATCAATTGAAATAGAACCTTTTGAAGGCACAGACTAGGATGAAGAGATTTGCTGATAAGAATCGCTCTGAAGTTTCATTTTCTGTGGGCGATTAGATATTTTTGAAACTTCAGCCCTATCGGCAACATTCTCTAGCTTTGAGAAAGAATCAGAAGCTAAGTATGCAATATTTTGGTCCATTTCAAATAATTCAACAAGTTGGACATGTTACTTATAAATTGCAATTACCAGAAGATAGTTGTATTCATTCAGTTTTTCAGGTTTCTCTATTAAGGAAATGTGAGGGAGATCCTTTGGCACAAGCAAGTACATTACCTCTTCCATTGAAATCAATTGCTGAAGGTCCATTCTTACAACCTGTGGCAGTTCTCAATTTCAGACAGGTATTACGAAATGGGAAAGTGTGTATTCAGGCATTGATTCAATGGGAAGGGTGTCAGGATGGTGACAATTCTTGGGAGGATTGGGAATGGATTAAATCTCAATTTCCTGGCCTTGGGGACAAGGCCAATTTAAATGGGGAAGATATTGTAATGGAGCAAGAGAAGCTGGTGCCAAGTGATGGAGTTTCAAATAAAGGGCACGTGAGGAGGATGCTGCCTTCCACATCAGCAGATTGTAATGACATTCAAGGGAGAGACATAGCAAACGAAGCAGCCATTGGTGGATGTGGCCAGAGAATCAAATAGAGGAACTCTCGTTTAAAGGAGTTTGTTACAGGTGATGACGTGGACCAATGAAGAGAAGACATCGGGAAAACTGCGAGAAGGTTCGTTAATGCCAGCTGGAAAGGATATAAAAAGGGATGAAGAGAAAGGAGAAGGGGTATCGTTGGTCTGAAGGTGGTTAGGGTCTAATCCTATTCGTCTGTGGTTTCCGGTGAGCTTCGGCGGGGATCTCCGACGATGGATCGGAAGGGAAGTTAGCTTCCCATTGTCTTCTGATTTCTTTGTCAATTTCTAGATTGATTCTCTGTTTGTTCCTAGAATTTCTATTCTTTGATTTGCTGTGAAACTTGTGGAACTTGCCAATCTCTGAAAGAAATTATATTTCCTTTGAACATTCTGATGATTTGTGACTGAATTGTGAGAGGATTCTCAATAAACTATGATCTGAATTCAAGGCTCTTAGTTCTGTTCCTTAATTGATTGAAATTCCATAACAGTTTGCCACCGCCGATGGGGTTCTAGAGTACGTCATAGAAATCAGTTTCCCAGCAAAGAATAATGGAGAAAGAGATGACATGGAGAAACTAATGGCCGATGGACACATATCACACTCATTTAATTCAAAATGCAATCCAAACCAAAGTTCATTGGAGCGAGACAGAATCCATACCTTCGGCCTCAGCATACCGAAAGAAGTCCTAGACGGAGAACAGTTTCTTCACCCTAATTCTCTATCATCGATGAAATCCAACTCAATCAAAGAGAAGAGCAAAATCAACAACAACAACAACAACAACAACAACAACAACAACAACAACATTAGAAGAAAAAAAGATTGGGAGAAGCAATGGACCTGGTGATGGGCTTGGAGAGACCTCTCATGTCCACCTTGCAGCATCTCATGGGCATCCCTGATGAGTTGGATAAGACCATGACTCCAACAGACGTGAAGGAACTCCCTTGATCTTACGTCTATGAGGAGGATATGCCTAGGGTTAAGCCAGGGAAGATCAAGGTCCATGTTGAGGATGAGAACGTGCTTGTGATTAGTGGTGAGAGAAAGAGAGATGAAGAAGAGGAGGATAGGAAGTACCTGCGGATGGAGAGAAGGGCTGGCAAGTTCATGAGAAAGTTCTCATTTCCGGAGAATGCAAATGCGGATCCGCCCCTCATCAGGGTTGGCAATCGCTCCCTTATCTAACTCCTTCATATGCAAAAAAAAGCCTTCTGAAGCCGGGGTTCCTTCTAATCAAAAAACTCATCAGTGAGCTTGAGAGCAGCGGTAGGGGAAGAAGAGGAGGAGCAGAAGACCGAGATGGAGGCTATTGGAGAGGTGGATAATGGAGGCGGAGAAGGAGAGAGAAACTCAATGGGAATTTTGGAGACCTAAGGTTAGAAGAGCAACCATCAACCAATTAAAAAAATAACTTTTTATCTGCCAACCACAGCAAGCCAAATGGCCACTAAAAAAAACTGGAATGAATAGTATTATTTGGGCATAGAATTAAGATGAAGTATATATATATATTAGAACTTTTTTTTAGCTTTTTATACAGGGCGACTCAAACAAAAAAAAAATCAAAGGCCTAGTGAGACCATATGAAAGTTGCATATCACTGATTCACCACCGTAACCTTTGACCCATAAGCTTTTATAATTTTATTTTTAATAAATTTTTATATAAAATCATAATTTTACTTTTCTTCATCAAACTGATTTCAAGTTTTCAACTTTTCACATATGACCTCATGCTAATAGAGCCTGTGTTAGTCGAAAACCAATCCCACTAATAAAATGGCTCACCAAACCATTTGCTTAAAGCAACGGCTTAATCAAATGGCATGCATAAACTAAAGGATGAAGGCAGTCAAATTTGGTGGCTTAGTAGGTGAAAAGCACTTTACATTCTCCTATAAATAAGTGCTGAAGTTCTCATTTTTCAACACAGTAGAGAGAAAAGAAGAGAGAGAAAAAAATGAGAAATTAAAGAGAAAAGAAGAGTGAGAAAATATTTTTGAGAGAGTTAGTATTTATCCTATTAAAATAAAGAATAATAGTTTTTCTCTTTGTTATTAAAAAGAGTTTATAATTCTTGAAATTTTCTCACGTAGTTAATTCTTCTATCTTTGTCCATGATTTTTACCTTAATTATTTAGGAGTTTTTTTCACGTAATATCTTTTGTGTCTTTTTACTTTTCGAGTATTATTTTTTTATTTATTTTTTGCTACTGTGATCTGCTCTATTCGGTTCTACGTTTTATAACACTATGAAACCTCACGAGCATAAATGAGTTCACTAATCACAAAAAGATCTTGTGTGACTCCTCAGATGAGATCTCAGCTTTCAGTTGTGTTTCAAGTGATTTTTCTAGGATGGAGAGATAAATTTTTTCTAATTAAATTGATGAAATATTGAAAAAAAATTTAACTAGCCCACCAAAAACAACACTTCGATGATAGTTGATTTGTTTAAACTTATATACATATTCTTAAAATTTCAAAAGTTCAATATAGTATCTAAAACCTATCTGTTTTTTTATTGAAGCTCAAATGAGGGTTTTTTCATTGTTTTTTTAATAATATTTATGCATTTAAATCTATTTAATAGCAGAACATAAATAAAATCATATAAAAAAAGACATAAGAAAAAAAAAACATATTTGGGGTTTCTATACAAAACTTGGATGATAGTTGATTTGTGAAAACTTATATACACATTCTTAAAATTTTAAAAGTTCATTAGAGTATCTAAAACCTATCTGTTTTTATTGAAGCTCAAATGAGGTTTTTTTTCATTGTTTTTAATAATATTTCTATTTAATAGCAGAACATAAATAAAATCATATAAAAAAGACATAAGAAAAAAAACATATTTGGGGTTTCTATGCTGTGTATATCATTAAATCTATAAAATTATTGAACATAAATAAAATAATAATAATAAGACAAAAAAGAATTATATATCATTATAAAAATTAAATATATAATTTTAGAAGCAATATTATTTCATTAAATATGTTAATGAGCTGCCGGGAGCATGAGAAATAATTTCAATTATCCGAGATATATAATTTTCATTTTTTATTTTTCAAACGCTGACTTAATCAATATTAATCAAAATAAATATTTTAAACTTTTATTATATTCTTATAATAATATTTATTACCAACATTAATATTTTTAAAATTAATTATTAAAAATATTAATTTAAATAATTAAATATTGAGAAAAAAAACCTATAAGAGATAAATTTAGTGTTTGGTTGAAATCATGGACTATTTCATTTGGCAAACAAAGCCAAAACATAGTCATTATATATATATATATATATATTAGATAAGATATAAATATTTTTGTAACTAAGTTATTTTTACAAAAAACAAGTATATAAAATAAAACATTAATTTCTCAAGTAATGTAGGGAAACAAATGAGTCACTTGCATCTTTTGTTAAAATATATATGTATTAGATGAATATATAATGAAAATGAATAAATCCTTTTCAAATATTAAAATGAATATCTTTTGTTAAACATAACGAGAAATTTCCAAGGTTGCAAATGATTTTAGCTCAATTTTAATAAAAATTTATTATATAAATTCAGTGCATTATACTACACGTATTGGATATTTAACACATAACAAAACATTTTTAAGACAAATAAGCTATACGTGATTTTTTACGTTTAGTTTTTATTTTTCAAATGAGTATAGTTGTTGATACTAAAATATCTTTTGAATTCTAAACATTAAGTGGTGTAAAAAGCTGTAAACGACCCAATATACATACATACATATATAAATATATATACATACTTTTATTTTTTTAATAAAAATGATACATAATAAATAAGGATATGAAAATACTTAAATATATTTTTAGAAAACTAAAAAAAGTTAAGAGTGTTTTTTAATATATATTTTATAAGTGTTTTGATAGAAATTATGAAGTTGAAAAATAGACATCAAGTACAAATAGTAAGTTAGTCATATTCACATATATGAATTAAATTAAGCATAAGAACTACGAACATCTTTAGTCACAATTAAAAACTTTGGTTGAATTCAAAATCATTTAAACTAAAATTAAAAATTTGTATTGAATTGAAACATTATCAATGAATTAACACAAATGAAAATTTCCAACTATTTTCTCTTCAAAAAATAATTTGAGAGTGGAGAAGCATGGAGAACCTCTTGACAGAGTCCTCAAAATTGTTCTTTTTATTACTTTTAAAATCCACGCAAGAGGTCGAATTTTTCGGCGTAACCTTTGTTCTATCTAAATTCTTTTTTTAATTTAAGAAATGTAGCAGCTAATTTATTGAAAAAAGAGCACCAAAATACAAAAAAAAAAAAATGTTTATAAAGTTATTTATCTGACACAGTGATTCATCAAAATCATTATATATTTAACACAGCATTGCAAGATTATTGGCATAATGGAGATATCAAACACAGGCAATAAATTTCAAAGGAAAGCAAGCAAATTTATTTTATTATTAATAATACTGATACAAGGATAGTCCATTCATTTTGAAGAAACAAACAGCATAACCAGTGCATTAAGAAGAGACACAAAGATAGTACAACATGCATCCATTATTACATTAGTAGTAATTAATGGAAGCTAGTTTTGAGGCTTTGGCTGCAGGAATTTAGAGAACCATTTTGCAGAGTCTTTTGGTGTGCGTTCCAAAGTGTTATAGTCCACATAATTGAGCCCAAACCTCTCCGTGTAACCTTTCTCCCATTCATAGTTGTCCATTAGAGACCATGCAAAGTATCCTTTCACATTTGCTCCCTCCCTGAAATCATTAATTAACAAGTGTTTATATTAACATGAACAATGAATAGTAGTTTAATTAAATTCTTTGTCTTTGTTTTCAATGAAGAAAATAAGAAGATATGTGAATACTTGGTTGATTACTACTGTTCTTAGCTCTGCCTGTTTTAATTTCTTGTGTTTTATTGAATGATGTTTCTGCAGTACTTGTTTAGTGTTGTCCTTGAATATATTTGTATTGATTAATTGCTTGTATTTCATCAAATGCAGATGATAATTAACAAGACAAGTCAGCAGACAAATATAGCTTCTTTGAATACTTGGTTTAGTGTGGTTCCTGAATCTATTGATGTTTAATTTCTTGTATTTCCTTAAAAACAGAAGAAAACAGAGATAGATCAGCAGATGAACATTGTTTCAGTAGAACTTCTTATTTATGTTTTAAAGTTCCTACTCTTTGCTTGAATGAAGAATATATAAGACATATATATACAGAAACAGATAAACATCATTTCGAAGATGATTATTTAGTATTGTTTTCTTATATTTACTAAAACAGAATAAGGAAACAAAGATAAATTTAGCTAAAAAAACATTGGCAATTACCTTATGGCATCACAAATTTCAGCTAGATGAACTGCAAGGTAGTTCTTTCTCATTTCATCAGCCAGAGCTTCCTCCTTCGGAATGTCAGACTTGTCAACATTGCTAATTCCTGTTACCATACAAGAATTTAATGTTAGACATACAAGCATATACTAATTCTTATATTTTTCTATTATATTTGGTTAATGCCCTACCATTCTCAGTAATGTAGATTGCCGGGTTTTCATATCGCCTCTTTATATATAACAGTAGGTCTCTGAGTCCTCTCGGATACACATAAATCCAGCTTCCATTCTGCTTATTGAGAATTCATAACATAAATGAATCTGTATATATATATATATTCTCTACTTTTAATGATAAACATTACTCACCGATACACCGATAGGAACCCCATCTTTCGCCTCTGCAGAAAAAGTTAAAAAGTACTAGTTAGAAAAAATTAGCCAAATAAAACTCTTTCAGTTTTTGAAAGAACTTGCCTAATTGTTCGGCATATGATTCATTGATATGGAGGAAAGGAGGTGCTTGAGAATACGGTACTTCACGAGCATATCTCGCCGTATAGTAATTGATACCGATGAAATCATATGATCCTTTAATCATATCTGCTTCTTCTTTACTGAATGTAGGCAGTCTATCCCTCACTATAGCTCTCATGTTAAATGGATAATCTCCATGCAACAATGGATCCAAGTACCTTAACAAAATATCATCAATAACATCAAACATAAAGTTCTAAGTTCATATATATAATATATACACACACTGACCATGCAAGCATGAAATCCAAAGCTCGGCTTGCCGCCTCGACATGTTTGTGTGTTTGGTCATAAGGATGATACCACATACAAACCAAAGTGATCCCGACTTGTCCTCCTTGCGTTCCCTGGAACGACAAGAAATTCATATTCATGTTTACCAAATTAATTGATTGCGAGACTATTAATATTGTTACATAACCTGATACTTGTCTTTGTAAAGTCTAGCGGCAGCTCCGTGAGCGAGCAGTAAATTATGTGTGACAATGTAAGGCTCGACGATTGAGTCACCGACTGAACAACCAAGGATCTGCGAGCACCGTCCGGGCGCGTGCCGTCCAAGACCATATCCCATGCTACTGAAACTCCATGGTTCATTCAAAGTGATCCAATGCTTAACTCTGTCTCCGAACTCTTTGAAACAAATTTCACAATAGTCCTTAAAATCAAACCTGATTAAAGTCTTTGATTAGTGATGTTTAACACTCTTTTTTACAATCAATTATGAATTTTATAATATTATTTACATTATCTTTTTATTGAGAAAGCCTCCGTATGCATCCTCAAGAGCCTGAGGGACATCCCAATGGAACAGTGTGACATAAGGTGTGATGCCTGTTTAATCATAAATTAAATTGATTAAATATGTAATTAATTAAGGCTTTAAAAAAAACAAAAAAAGTGAATATGCAAACCATTTTTGATTAATTCATTGATGAGATTGTTGTAGTATTTGATTCCTTCTTGATTAATGCCACCTTTCAGTGATCCCTCTTATAAGAATTAACAGAAATAAATTTAAAAAAAATGATTAAGTTGGGGAAATATAATTTTAGATATTAAATAAATACATACTTGGTAGAATTCTTGACCATGAAATGGAGAATCTATAGGAATCTAAGTTCATGTCCTTCAACAACTTCACATCTTCCTGTAAATAGTTAGAAGTTAAAAACTAATAAAAAAAATTAAATAAAAAATTGGCCAAAAATAAATTTTGAAGATTACTATTTGTATGTCAATATATATATATATATATATATATATATATATTATTTGTAGCTAGGAAATACTTTGTATCGATGATATGAATCCACGCCAATATTTCCATTGCTCCCGTCATCAATTTTTTCTGCAAAATATTTTAAAAAATAATTAAACATGCTCATAATAAATTTAATAAATATTGTTATAAATATAAAGGAGTTTTCTTTTTGGTATTTTATGATGTATTGAATTATATATATATAGAATTATATATATATATATATATATATATATATATAAATACTGCCACTGAAACTAATTTTAAAAATTGTCAAACACTTTTATTTATTCATTTATTTTCATTCATTTACTTATAGATTTATTTATATTTCTTTGATTACAAATCAACTGTAAATTTTTTAAGAAAAAAAAATTGTAAAAGATAGGTTGATCTTTTAATTTTTTTTAGTGGGCTTCTGTTTAATATATATATAGTTTTAGACAAGTATTAGATTACCTTTCTTTTGTTGGGGTATAATAAAAAATAGAAAATCAAACCCAGTGATTATTATGCAAATATTTTCTTGTTAATTAATAAATTCAAACTTATTTATTCTTATATTAACTACTGAATTAAGAAGAAGAGGTGTTCATTATTCATTGCAAGATATAAAAATATATATATATATATATATATACCAGGGTGTTGTTGGGCGAAAGTGTCCCAAATGCTTGGCCCTCTCCCTCCTTCATTCCAAGCTCCTTCTATCTGCAACAAAATCATCCACGCACATATTTCATTTATATATATAAAGATCATATGGGTACATTCACAAAGACATTTTGATTTGAAAAAGTATGAGTGAGAGTAAGGATGAAAATGATAGACACATATTGGTGTATAAACAATATTATAAATAGTAATGATTGATGATTTGATGATTCATAATTAACTTGCGTAAATTTGAAATCAGAGAACGTGTGAAAAACACAGCCTTTATATATATATATATATATTACTAATTTTTAGTGCAAGATCAATAAAGGAAAACCAAGAAAATCCTCTTGACTAGAGACTCAAGCTTCATATCTATTGTCCATAACTCTTAAAAAATAAAAGTAAAAATCCGTTACCACCTTGCTTGTGTTTATGATGATTCTTTCATCCCTTGTTTTAATATTTAAAAAAAAATTATATTACTTGATTACTATGAATTCTTCAACAAATTTTTTTTCTTGTTTTTTTAATACTTATATATCATGAGGAAATTAATAACCTGATAAGCAGCAGTGGCAGCACCAAAAGCAAAGCCAGGAGGGAAGCTCTGCCTGCCAAAAGCCACAGCTGCATCAGTAGTGGTTTGAGGAGCACTGGTTTGGACTGAGATATTTCCTCCTCTCAAACACACAATGTTGCCACCTCTACCACTTGTTCTTCTTGAGTTGTTTTTGCTTCTTGGTATGGATGAGTGTTTATTAAAGGAAAAGGAAAGCCATGCTGGTTTTCCTACAGCTAATAATGAAGCACCGGAATTAGTTAGGGAGAAAGTGGTGGGAGACAAGGAAATTGGTTGAAAGACTGAGGCCATTGTTAATGGTTTTTAAGTGAGGTCGGTGCACTTAAAGCAGGGTCTGTGGGTGGTCTTTTATAGGCGCAACATGTGTGAGCTTGTGGGCATTAATTATTGGAATTTAAAAACTTATTTTTATTTTATTTTTTAACTCCGACCCCAATGAAAGACAGTAAACACAGTTGAATTAGAAGTGAGTAGTTTAGGGATCAACTATTACGTTCACGGCATTTGTTATTATTATTATTCTGTTGTGGGTCTAAACAAAATACTCCCTCTATTTTTTTATCTGTCGTGGTTAACCGAATCTCACATACCAAAAAACTTAGTTATTTTATAAAATTTTATAAAAAAATAGTTAACTTTTTCAAAATTACCCATAATTTATATCTTCACATTTCGCTCTCATATTTAATTCTAAAAAGGAATTGAATAGAATGTCAAGAGTAATTTTGGGGAAAAAAATAATAAATGCTACTTATGTTAAAAAATGACAGATAAAAATAAACATGGACTTGTGACTGCAGATAAAAAGGAACGGACGGAGTAATTAATTTTATAAGCACTACAAGTGATATTTCTTCATGTCAGCCTTTCTTCATCCCCGATAGATCAAGTGACTTATTAAGTCCCTATGCTGGGAATGGCCATGGAATAAAACGAGAATGGTGAGCCTTTCCCCACTTACTCTTTCATCTCAGATGGAGATTCTTTGTTCTCGCCCTAATTGGGCAATTGAGGAAAAGAAAGCCTCTCTTTTGGTCTCGCATGAATACCCACTTTGTCCCTTCTAATTAAAAAAACAAAAATCTAAAATATGTTTTTACTTTTTTTTATTTTAATACTATATTATATATATGCTTTATTTATGAATATTCACAGATTCAAAATCTATAAATATTCAAGATGGACCATTGAATTAAAATCCAACAACGATATTATTGTATTATATTTATAAATAATACTCCATCTCCCTGGCTTCAATTGACATAAACTCTCTCTATATATATTTATATAATTTTATTTGGGGAGAAGAAAAGTACTCCCTCTCCCCACAACAGGAAGAGGAAAGGGTTTCCTCTCCCCATACCCAACTCAATCCCTGCTCCACGCCAAGCTCTGCCCTGTACGTTTTTTATTTAAGTATAAAAAAAAATGGCGTTTTTATCATGGAAATTTTATTGATAAATAATGGTGTATGGCTATTTACTTTTTTTAAGTGCAAGTTGTGACAATTTTTTTTTTAAAAAAAAAGTTGGCACATGCATGAGATCGCTTTTGGTTGGGTGTGAATTAATGAGGGGGAAATGAAATCTGCCCACGTGACAAATAATATTATTTTTTAAAATAATATATTATCTTTGCAAATTCCATCCTATTTTACAACATTACCACTCAATCAATCATTGTGCATATTATATTTGTATTTATAATTGGACGAGTGACACCAATCAATGATCTCAAATCTTTATATGTATATTTAACAAAAAAATCATAAAGTACAATTAAATAATGTATAAAACATATGAAATAAAGAGAAATTGAGTTTATATTTTTCAAAAAAAGGAAAATTTGGGTTATTAAGATGATGTTGTTGTGAATAAGAAAAAGTCAAGGATAGAAAGAAATGGTTTGTATTATTTTATAGCTCAACATGTATGAATAATTAAAACTAAATAAAATATCAAATATTATTTACAAGTTGTAGTAAAATAGAAATGCATAAGAATCTCTCTGGAAGTTGACATATGTATATTATATTAATCTGTACTGTTATTAAAAATATATGCATCTTTTAAAAATCTTTATTTTTTTAGGTGTCTATACAAAAAAATAATAAAAGTACTCAAGTCCCAAATGACCACTTTGAGCTTTTCAAACAACCCATAAGTCCTTATAATTCCTTTTTTTAATAATTATTTTTTTGTAAAATTATAATTTTATTTTTATCTTAGAACCTATTATGTTTTTTCATGTCCTAAGCCCTAAACAAAATATTTCTTTTAAAAAAAACCTAAGCCTTTGGTGATCATTGGTTAGAGAAAGCTTTTACAAATATTCTTAAATTTCAGAAGTTCTACATAATATCTAAAAACTATTTTTATAAGGTTTTCTTCCATAATTCCTTATAATATTTAGGCATTTAAACCTGTATAATTGTGGAACATAAATAAAATAATATAAGAAGACAAAACAAAAATCTTAAATCATTAAAAACAAAATAAAAATATGTTTTAAATATTGATTAGAAACATATTGAATATGTTCATGAGAAAAAAATTCCAATTATTAGAGATCTACGTGAAAGTTTTTAAATTTAATTAATTCTAATTAAAATAAACACTTCAACATTAAAATCTCTAATACCATTATATAAGGACCTATTTTGGGTGTATATATATATATATATATATTTAACAGATAATTACCTATAAGTCCCCTAAAAATCCGTTGAAGTTTGCTTATCCCTCAAAGATCCCTCCCTTTCAATAAAATCTCCATCAAGTCCAGATGCCAGTAATGGAGATGACTATGCAATTAAGTGGCCGTGAAAATGACCTCTTTGCCTCTTATTTAACTTCCATTCTTCTTCTCCTTCTTCTTTCGACTTTTTTCATGAGACATTGCCAACCGGAGTTCTGTTCGTACTCTTGGCTTTCGACCGAAGTTCCTACAAACTCGTGAGCCTTCCGGCAAGCCACAAAGCACCTTGTTCAACTTCCATTCTTCTCCTTCTTCTTTTGCCGACGACTTTCTTCGAGAGACTTGCCAACCGAAGTTCTTTTCAAACTCTCGGCTTTTAACCAAAGTTCCAACAAACTTGTGAGCCTTTCTGCAAGCCAAAAACCAAGCGAAAGGTAAGGAGAAGTCGCTCGAGTTTCTACATATTGTTATTGTGTGCTTTTCGTGTGTATTTTTTTTGGGTTTCCTGTGTAGAATCTGACTTTCGGCGGTGTTTACAGGGTTTTAGGCTTTCATGTGTATTATTTGGGGTTTTTGGGTTTTTATGTGTAATATATTTAGAACGATAATGGGTTTCAGGCTTTCTTTTTTCTCCAACAGTTTAAGATTGGAGACAACATGCTAACGTTCTGGCCTGAGGACGTTGCGGTCGTTATGGCGCCCCTTGCGTGGGAGACATTGTCTCCTTCATGACCACCGTCTTCATAGGCACCATCATTGTGTTCTTCATGGCCACCATCTTCTTGCCGAACATCTTGTTCGCAAACATCTCCCAGAACAACATGAAAGAATGAGACAAAGAAGAAGAACAACGATAAGGAGAAGAAGAAGAAGAAGAAGAAGAAGAAGGGAGGAAAAGAGGGCATTCCCGCTATTACAAAGAAAAATGAGTAATGGATACCACGGCGGGGATTCAAAAGAAAGCTGTGTAAAAGAGAGGGATTATATGGGAAGTGCAAATATCAGAACTGCAAATGAAAAATAAAGCTTTGCAAAGATTTATAAATAAATTTTTTTAAAAGGCATATTTTATGGACCATATGTTTTTTTTTTTGTAAATAATAATATTATAAAATTGCATATCTATCAGTCAGTCAACTTTATAGTGCCAAGAAAAGGACCTATTCTTATAAAGATGAGATCTTATCCACACCTTTATTTATTTATTAGAAATAATAATAGTAATAATAATAATCACAGTCATAATCATAAATGAATAAATAAATAATATAATATAATATAGGTATAATCACCAAAATAGTCAATTTACTTTTTCAAAAACAGAGGAACGAGCATTTCTGAATAGAGAGACAAAAAAGAAAGAGAGAAAAATATAGAGGGACCAACTAGAGTATTAAAACCATGAAAGAGATCAGCTGATTGTTTGATTTTATGTAAAATTAAAAAAAAAGGGACCAAATAGCTTTGTATGTTTTTAAAGCATCCCCGTTTTAAATTCAATATTTTTTAATTTGATTATATTTTTATGAAATTATATTTTTATTTTTTATGACCATGATTTTCTAAAATTATATTTTATTTTTATAAAACTTTTGTAGGGTTTGTATACTATGTGCATCCTTAAAAGATCGTTTAAATTTATGTATTTTTAAAAAACAATTATGTATATCATTTAAAAAATTAGTTGTTCTTTATATGCGGTTAAATTTTAAAAAATTAAAATGATGAAAAAAAACCAAAGCCTTTAATGATCACAGTTAGTGAAATTATGAATATCCTTAAATTTTCAGAAAATTAAATATAATATCCAAATACTAATCTGAATCTTGGATAGACTTTTATCTAAGTTTTAGATCTATATAATTATAAAATATAAATAAAATAAAAAACTACAAAAAAAATCAAATATCATTATTTGACAAATTAAATATATAATATTAGAAGCAATGTTATTATTTTATTAAATATATTAATGAGATGCCGGGAGCATGAGGAAAGATTCCAATTATCATAGATTTATAATATTTTTACATTTAATTAATATTAATTATTATATTAATGATATTTATTTATCAATATTTTTTAAATTGATAATTAAATAGATTTATTTAAAATAATTAATAAAAAAATTATAAAAAGATCTATAAGAGATAAGTTTAGTGATTGGTTGATATCATGGAGTGTTTACTAAACATAAGCAAAAAAAATGGTCATTTTATATTAAAAAAAAGTATATATATATATATATATATATACATATATTTTGTAACTAAATAAAGTTATTTTTTAACAAATGTATATAAAACAAAAAGTTGTTTTATATACATTTAATATTTGAATTTATCAGACAATTCTTCTTTTTCTAACCGTTTATTTTTTAGTTAATGCAACTTACTATGCCAGTTTATTCCATTTTACACCATATACTTCCCGCTTAAAATTATGGGTTTTCATTTAAAATACTGAGAGACAATTCTGTCAACATTGGCTACGTTTATATCTACATCAGACACTTTTATGTCAGAAAGATCTAAAAAGTAACTTGTTAGGAAAAAAACCTTCTAATAATACTCAGGGGCCGTTTGGTTCGCGGTAATGTAGAAAGATTACCACGTGTTACGTGGTAATCTAAAAATATTACCACGTTTGGTATTGCACAAGTGGTAATCTGGATGGTAATATCACATTACCAACTTATAAATATTACCAAAAAAGTGGTAATCCCATTACCACCAAATTTGGTATCTATCTTGGATTACCGTGGTAATCTTATAACTTTGTATATTTTAACAAATAGATTACCATGACAACCAAACACGGTAATGAATTATTCCCTGTAATAAAAGTTCCCAACCAAACATGGTTATATTAAATTACCACAATATTCCCAACCATATAACATTCCCACTCATATTACCATGGTAATCTCGTTACGTGGTAATATGTCATTACCATGAACCAAACGGCCCCTGAGTCATGGGTTTTTTTTTATGAATACCTTAACTTTAGAGAAACTATTTATTTATTACCATAATTTTTTAAAAAAAAATTGGATTAATGAAAAAATTTTCCCCTCATATTATGCTACTTCGCCTATATATAATGAGTGAGGTTTTCTTTTTAAGGATTTGTTTAGTATAAAAAAAATTTGAAGATAAATTTGGGAATGACCTTCAAGTTAATTTCACATGAATTACAATCAAAAATTTATAGGTATATATATTTCAAAACATTTTTCTCTTATTTAAATATTAATTTAAATATTTTTTTATTAATTTGTTATTTTATTTTTGTTTATATCTTTAATTTTTTGCATTGATTGATGGAAGAACATAACTCTAACCGGAAGAGAACAAGGAGATTGTATTAGTATATCAACGGCCTTTGGGATCAATTGATATCGGGCTCTATGCGTAGGGGCGTTCATTTCGGGGATGACCCGAGATCAAACCTCATGTCCTACGCAAGGTGAGAGCACGTGGGTTGGCGTTAAGACTTGCTCCCTATACGTGCATGTCCCTGGGGTTCTGATGCTTGTCGCCTTTCTCAAAAAAAAGAAAAAAAAGATTGTATTGTATACTTTTTTACCTCCTAGAATAATAATAATAATAATAATAATAATAATAATAATAATAATAATAATGGTTTAAGAAAATAATTTTTTTTAGATAATTTTTTTTTAAAGAAGGATTTTTGAGATATTAACCAATTTACAGGGCCTTCTGAATTTTAGACATGACTGATGGTTTTATATATATATATATATAGAAAACATCAACTGTGGACGTTCGTAGCAACGTCCGCAGTTGAACACAGTATTAATTAGGGTGCTATAGTGAGGCCTAATTATGGGTTAGCTGGGTTGATTAGTTTTGATTTTGTTTATAAATTTTCCCTGCAGATTTTGTAGGGTTGGACGGTCCAGATTTGTTTAGTTACTATGCATAAATTTATTGAACGGCCCAAATCAAATTATTGTGCATCCCATTTTTTTACTGTGCTGCTGTTTATAAGCACAGTAAAACTATTTATCATATCGTGATCAACCATTGGATCGAAATCCAACGGATGATATCAATTATCAAATCGTGATCAACTGTTGGATCGAAATCCAATGGATGATATCAACGTAGAATTCAATTTAAGCTCATATATATATATATATATATATATGTATATATATCAATATATATAATATATTATTAACGTAACAGTGACATGTCTAATCACATAAACTTTAAGCATGAACAAATTTATATAATTTAGAAAGTAAAATAACATGCTTGTTTTACGAGAAAAATAAAATGACTTGAAAATGATGAACAATTCACAGTAACGAATTAATGCAGTGTATTGATTACAGTTACATTATTTCCCATTAAATTTTAACACCTTTTAATTTATCATATACCTTATAGTGTAAAATAAAATATTAATAAGTAATTATTTTATTTATAAATTTATTTAAAAATCTAAAATTATTATAGGATAAGATGTGCTTTTTTTAGAAAATAACAATTACCTCTCCTAACTTTTAGTATCCTTAAAAACCCCTTCTTTTTTCTCAACTGACTTTTCAACCCATTATACATTCAATTAAAATTTTTATGGACAATATTACCCTTGCATGGGAAGTTGTGGACAACCACTATATAGTGCGAAATGACCATCATGCCCATTATGTAACCATTTTGGTACTTGAGAAGATAAAAACCGTAAGATAAACATGTAGTATTCATCTTTATTGAGCGAAACTTTTTTCCTCTCTTCGGCCTTTCATCTACTTGCAAGAGAGGACCCGCACTTCTTTTCCTTGTTCTCCAAACGTTTGATCCCCAAAGATACTGTGTTATGGAGAAAATAGTTACTAGAAGCAAGCTTCCTTAGGACCTATGTTGTCATTCCTTGAACGCAATGAGGTGAACTTTGCTCTCCGCTCATTTCTCTTCTCCTTCTTACCGAGTCTTGGATACATTCTTTGGCTTTCAATACTGACCTTGGACCTCCTGTCAAATTAACGTCCTTCTCATGTTGGTAAGCTTCTTTCTTTTTCTAGTTTCTGATCTTCCTTCTTGCTTTAGAAACTATAGATTCCTATTCAAGTCCAGGCTCCAACAATGGCAATGGAAGAAGGACCACCTTAGATAGATTCTGATTTCAAGTCCTTGTTCAATGTTGATGGGTCACTGGGCTTACAATAAGTCATTAAGAATTTGTTTTATAGTTTTACATTATATGTTAATGCGTATCTTATTAAGTTTAGTAGTTTCTGTTTAATAGTTTTGGGTTTCTGTTTACGAATACGCTTTTTACGTTTAACAATAGTTGTTTTGTTTAAGTTATCTTGTTTCCATTTATCAATCCTGGTTTATGTTTTCGTTTAATAGTCTTGGTTTTTGTTTAACAATATTTGTTTTTTTTGTTTAAATTATCTTGTTTCCATTTATCAATCCAGGTTTATGTTTAAGCTAACGCGCTCATCCATTGCAACATAGATCACATAAAAACGATCATATGAGAAGCAACAACAACCATTCAAATCGATTCTAGCCAAAATCAAACAACTAAAATTAGTAACAAATCAATAAAATGATCTAATAAAGATTCGATCTTCAAAGTCAAATACCAAAGCCATCACCAAATCAATTAAACAAAATAGAAAAAACAAGAACAAGAACTTTAGGGAATCAGAACGTAAAAGAGTTACCTTTTCATAGGTATATGGATCAATCTCTCCGGCTCCGAGTTGAATGAGGCGGCTGAGAGAAATGATACATCTTTTTGCCTCCGAGCTTTGCAAAGTAAAGGATTAAATGCTCATTCGCATATTACCCCCTCAAATCCTCTCTAATTCTCAATTAATTCTTGTTCACAATCTCTCTCTCTCTCTCTCTCTCTCTCTCTCTCTCTCTTCGTTTTTTTAGTATTAAATGTTTTTTAGTATTAAATGACCATCTAATTTATCTGATTATTTGCATATTACCCCCTCAAATCCTCTTTAATTCTCAATTAATTCTTGTTCTATAAACTTTAGACTATTTTACAGTAATCCTTTAAATCATGCAAATTTTTATCAATATTTTCCTTTGAATTTAAAAATTATTATCCCCTCAAATCCTCTCTAATTCTTAATTAATCCTTGTTCGGGTTTCAAAATTATCTTTATTTAAAATATGATTTAATGAAATGTGAATTTGAATATTAGTTGTTAGAAGTTGAAGATGTAAATTAAATATAAAAATAAATTTTAACCTTTTACGTTTAACAATAGTTGTTTTTATTTAAGTTATCTTGTTTCGTTTATCAATCACGGTTTCCGTTTAATTTAACATGTTTCCATATAACAATCTCGGTCACTGTTTAAATTTACTCGTTTATATTTATCTAATCACGTTAAAGCACATTGTTAAATGTTTTACTTTTAATTTGTTGGGTTTCAATAGTTTTACAATATATATTAATGCGTATCTGATTAAGTTTGCTAGTTTGTGTTTAATAGTTTTGGTTTCTATTTGTAAATACATTTTTTATAGTTAACAATAGTTTTTTTATTTAAGTTATCTTGTTTCCGTTTATCATCTGGGTTTTTGTTTAGTGATATATGAACTAAAATATTGAGGCTGAGGCTGTGTTATGGATCTTTGAGCAATTAAGAACAAGAACTAAGATCCCAACCTTTAAACTCAGATCTCACTGAGAATTCTATTAAAATCAAGCAATCAATTACCAGTTTTCTCTAAATCAAAGAGAAATAGCACTATGAACTCCGATCTCTACTCAATCATCATTCATCAAGAGTTCCACAGACTCAATAACAATCAACGACGAAGAGTTTCGAGGGGACAAATGCTAAAAACAATAAGAAGATAACTAGGGAAAATTACTTCCCAAATCCTACCGAAAGAAGATCCACTCATCGGAAGTTCGCGGAAAATGGTCGGAAATCCTTCGAGCTTCATTCCATTCAGAACCGGGCCCAACCACTCACGGACTACACATACCCCTTCCCCTCTTTCTTTCCCTCTTTAATGTTCTCTTTCCCAGTTTGGATTACGAGATCCATTCACCATTCTTCATAATCTCTTATTTCATTGGTCCACGTCGACTCTTTGTAACAAACCCGTCAAGGCGCGAGCTTCTCTTCTTCACCCTCTGTCCACGTCCACCAATCGTTGTCTCCTAGCCTCATTCCTCCAATCGAGATTCAAATAACTCCCTGGCTGATGTGGCTGGCAGCCTCCTTCTCAAGTGCTCACTATTTAAAATCTCCATCACTGGCGCCAAGCTCTATCCCGCCATAACAGGCTGCGCCATTGTTCTTATTTATAATTACCTTTCAAAGTGAAGAGGATCAAAACCCAACGACATATCAAAGAGGAAGTAGTTTCTGCACAAGGGGACTGATGAGGCTGGATCACATTTGAGAATCTCTCTGATGCCAGATCCCACCCTTGCAAACACAACCTGCAAAGATTCTCAAGAAACAAAAAGCAGTACTGACACTAGACTTGATTAAAAGCAACCTGAACCTCAAAGATTCAATTACAACAGACACTCACACCACCACATTAAGAACTCAAGCTTAAAGTAACAGATAAAGAGAGATCAGAGGCTAGATGCCCGGAGATCTCCAAAACACCTCACTCACACAAGGAGGAAGATGAACAGGGAAAAAGGAATCAAAGAGTTTCAATAATTGCCTCCATTCCCAGTTGACGTATAAGTTTAGAAATTAATTGAAGAGGGACCTGCTGTATGCACTTACAGGTGAGAGCTTTGAATTAATTCTTCTGCATGTAGAATGACAGAAAAGAACCCTTACCTCTCCGAGTGTACCCAACTTAACGATCGGAGGGCACTTAATGTAAATTCACATCTCACCGTTTTTCCCTCCATTCGGATTAACTAAAAAGACAATACAACCCTTATCCCTCGATCAGAACAACGATGTGCATGCGAGGGTAACTAATGTAATTTCACTCTTTTTGAATCCCAGCTTTTTACCAAAATGCCCTTCCTTGCTCGAGTAACCACCTTAGCCTGTCGGGGTTATCGATGACATTTCTCCAGTGCTCTAGCTTCCCAATCTCGACCCTTCTTACTCTTTCATTGTTGCGGCAATTTTGAGATATCACTGCAACAATTACCTTCCCTCCAGAGAAGCCTTGTCCTCAAGGATTCAAAGAACAAAATTCTGGATACTGGGCCTGCAGCACATCATAGAATTCCCAGGTAGCTTCTTCTGGAATAGAATCAGACCATTGCACCAGTACCTTCACTCCAGCTTTATTAAACCTCTTCACCAATTGCCGATCTAGGATGGCCACCGGAATCTTCTGTTTTTCTGGAAGGGTGCTCAGAAAGTTGGGCCATTTCGCTGTGGATTGTTGGTCACCTATCTTCTTTTTTAATTGGGAGATATGAAAAACATTATGGATTTTTAGCCTCGATTGGGGAAGGCTGCAATCTATAGGCAACAGTACCCACTCTCTCTGTGACTTCATATGGGCCAAAATATTTTGGAGATAACTTGTGATTCACCCTCTGGGCTACGGACATCTGCCTATAAGGTTTGCAGATTCTCCCTCAGTGACTTCAACATGCTCTCTCTAGCCAGCAAGCTCCTATCCAGCACCTCCAGTTTCGAAGTGGTGGTCTTATATGGTAAATGCATTGGAGGAGCCTTACCATAAACTGCTTCAAAAGGTGAGATCTTAATGGATGAATGATAGCTATCTTTGTTGTACCACCACTCGACCCTAATGGAAGCCACCGCTCCGGTCCTTGGGTTTTTCTCCGACATGCATCATGAAATCTTGTTCTAAAGCATCGATTCACTACCTGCATCGACCATCGATTGGGGATGGTATGCTGTGGAATACTTGAGTTTCACTCCTTGAAGCTTAAACAGCTCCTTCCAAAATTGACTCAAAAATATTGGATCCCTGTCACTGATAATTGACTTCGGCAATCCATGTAGCTTGTAAAATTGATCCAAGAAGAGTTGAGCCACCGAAACTGCAGTGTAAGGATGAGAGAGGGCAATAAAATGAGCATACTTACTCATCTTGTCCACAATCACTAGAATGGCATCCTTCCCATGTGAATTGGGTAGGCCAGTTATAAAGTCCATGCTAATCTCCTCCCATATGCCCTCGGGTATTGGTAATGGTTGTAGAAGCCCAGCAGGAGAAGTGTTGTCTGCTTTATTTTTCTGGCAAACCTCACAATTCTGCACATATTTCTTAATGTCCCCCTTCATCCCTTTCCAATAAAATTGGTCACTTTGTTGTCATTATACTCTTGAGTTTCTTGAAAATTTGCCGTCTTTGCTCTCATTCCGATTAAAGTTTGTTCTTCTTGATGAATTCGAGTTAGAGGTCTAGATAGTATGCCATACCCCTTGATAAACCTTCTATAGTAGCTCGTCAATCCTAGGAATCCCTCAGCTCCTTGATGTTCCTGGGAATGGGCCAATTGTCAATAGCTTCTATCTTGGTTGTATCCATCTCTACCCCTTGCCTAGTAATTACATGACCCAAATAATCAATCTTGGTGGCAGCAAATGTGCATTTACTCCTCTTGGCAAAGAGTTGGTTGTTCTGAGAGTTTCGATCTTGTTTTTCGAGATCTTTGCGAGATGATTTTTCCCGGTATTCTTGTATACCAAGATGTCATCAAAAAACACTAGCACAAATTTCCTCAAAAATTCTCTGAAGACCTTGTTCATGAGACTCTGAAAGGTCGATGGAGCATTGAAAGTAAGTCAAAGGGCATCACTAAAAAAATTCATAATGACCCCTCATGTAGTGCGGAATCTTTGTCTTGGTAATGTCTTTCTCCTCCATTACGATTTGGTGATAACTGACCTAAGGTCCAATTTAGAAATATTCGACACCATGTAGTTCATCCAAAAAGCTCTTCGATGAGAGGTATAGGGAAATTTGTCCTTGATGGTCTTCTCATTAATGGCCCGGTAGTCGATGCAAAGTCTCCAACTGTTGTCTTTCTTCCTGACTAACACAATGGGTGCTGAGAAAGGGCTTGAGCTGGGCCTAATAATTCCCTTGTTCGACATTTCCTTGACCATCTCTTCAATGATATTTTTTTACGGAAAAGTTTGGGTACCATGAGGGCCCGACAACGATAGGATCGGGTCCCTTCCTTCAAGGTGATCTTATGATCATGGCATCTCACTGGAGGTAGCTGCTCAACTTCTCTAAAAACATCCTCGTAAGATTGCAACAATTGATCCAAGCTGGGCTCGATTGCTTGAAAGTAATTGTGTGCGCGCCTTGATTGGACCCTTCCTTCTCACCACGATCTTCACGAATCATGACTAGGGAGCACGCGTTTTGCATGGCATAATTCAGAGGGAAGACGTAGTGATTTTACCAGTGACTTGCATTGCATCATCTGCATCCGAGGTTGAGGAGATCCTCTTAGGACCACCTTCTTATGGTTCACCTTGAACTCCATCCTTAGTTCACTGAAATTCCACAGTATAGATCCTAATAAGATCAGCCACTGAATTCCCAGCACTACCTGACAACCCTCCAGTGGTAGTATCATGAAATCTGATGTGAACTCCACCCCTTGCATTCTCCATCTCAGTCCAGAACATATTTGATCACATTTAATCTTCTCCCCGTTTGCCACCACCACAGTCATGGAAGAATGATCAGTCATCTCACATCCCAGTTGTTGAGCTGTGAACTGGTCAATGAAGTTGTGTGTGCTCCCTGAATCAATTAAGATGTGCACCTTTTGCCCATTTACTGATCCACTGACTCTCATTGTGTTATAATCTGCTAGAGTCTGTATACACGATAAGGCCTTCATGGAAATGATAGCTGATGTCTCTTCACTTTGGATTCGAGTATCCCTTACGGTTCCTTGATTTCCATTTCTTCATCCTCTTCAACTTCCTCATCTCCTATTACTTCAAAAGTCGTATAATTTCTTCATTTTACAAGTATGGCCTGTAGTGTATTTCTCATCACACCAGTAACACAACCCCTTTCTCCTCTTCTCCTCTAGTTCCCCACTAGACATCTTCTTGAATGGCCTGAATCCCGAGCTCTTGGAGTTCCTGTTAGTATTTTCTACTGAAGTGGACTCAATAGGCTTCTTGGAATTGGATAACAAGGGTACATTTCCTACTCTTGCCACAGACTTCCCTCTTCTCGAGCATTCTCTATAGTCGCTTCTTGTATCTTTGCGGACTGATAGCTTCTTGTAGGGTTTGCGGTCCGAGCAATTTGATAGTGTCTTTGATTTCCCCTTGAGTCCACCCATGAACAAGCTCAAGATGTGGCCATCCAGAGATTTCAATTACGTTAAGAAGTTCTTGAACTTGATCAAGTAGTCGTGGATGACCCCACTTGCCTCAGGTCCTTCAATTCCTCCATAGGGTCGTAATGCAACTCATTACCAAACCTTGTATTTAGCTGTGTTACATAATCTCCCCAACTGGGAGGATTCTCTCCCCCTCTTCTCCTCAAGTAACCCTGATGCCACTGCAGTGCAGCTCCCTCCAAGTGTAAGGAAGCTATTTTAACCTTGATGCCATCTGGAGTTTCATCAAACTCGAAGAATTGCTTGCATTTGAACAACCAATCATAGATGTGATCACCATTGAATCTGGGAAATTCTAGCTTTGTTAACTTGGGCCTGATGGATTTGAGATACGACAGCTCTTTCTCAGTCCTGACAGGACCTACAACAGCACTGGACACAGGTTCACTCCCCCCAGGTTGCAGGTTCAGTAATAGGGTCTGTAACCCATTGATATCTCTGTCTTGCTTCTCCCTCATTTCTTGCATATCCTTGTCATGTTTCTCTGCTTGCTTCTCTACCGTCTCCCTTACTAGGCCCTTCAAACTTTCTTCCAGTTTCTTCAACTCTTGATTTCTGGTCTCCATCAAGGTTTCTGGACAAAGCCTTCTCCTTGTACAGCGATCTTGCCTCTCTGATACCAGTTGATGCCAGATCCCACCCTTGCAAACACAACCTGCAAAGATTCTCAAGAAACAAAAACAGGTACAGCACTAGACTTGATTAAAGCAACCTGAACCTCAAAGATTCAATTACAACAGACACTCACACCACCACATTAAGAACTCAAGCTTAAAGTAGCGAGATAAAGAGAGATCGGGAGGCTAGATGCCGGAGATCTCCAAAACACCTCACTCACACAAGGAGGAAGATGAACAGGGAAAAAGGAATCAAAGAGTTTCAATAATTGCCTCCATTCCCCAGTTGAGTCGTATAAGTTTAGAAATTAATTGAAGAGGGACCTGGCATCGCCCTACGATGAGAGAGCTTTTGAATTAATTCTTCTGCAGCCGAATGACGAAAGAACCCTTACCTCTCCAGTGTACCCAACTTAACAGTCAGAGGGCACTTAATGTAAATTCACATCTCACCGTTTTTCCCTCCATTCAGATTAACTAAAAAGACAATACAACCCTTATCCCCTCAATCAAACAACGATAGCTGATGCGAGGGTAACTAATGTAATTTCACTCTTTTTGAATCCCTCGCTTTTACCAAAATGCCCTTCCTTGCACGAGTAACCACCTTAAGCGTCGGGGTTATCGATGACATTTCTCCGAGTACTCTAGCTTCCCAATCTCAGCCCTTCTTACTCTTTCATTGTTGCAGCAATTTGAGATATCCTGCAACACTCTCCATCGGTTGTCACCGTGTAGGATTCGGGATCGACACTGATCTTCGGGAGAGCGTCATTGAGCTTCATGTCGAGCTTTGTAAGCCT
This sequence comes from Dioscorea cayenensis subsp. rotundata, assembly GCF_009730915.1. Taxonomy (NCBI): domain Eukaryota; kingdom Viridiplantae; phylum Streptophyta; class Magnoliopsida; order Dioscoreales; family Dioscoreaceae; genus Dioscorea; species Dioscorea cayenensis. The sequence continues at coordinate 2,541,519 of NC_052480.1, read as the reverse complement.
GCGAACATTACCGACAGCTTCCACCCGCTTTTTGAGACCATACTTGGTTCCTACATCGGCTTCTTTCGCAAGCTGCACAAAAAAGGAATTTCAGCACATGGCAGATAAACTAGAGATCCTTTCGAATGTGTTCATCGCCTTCGAGCAAACTGATTATCAGACCGTAAATTAGTCACTTAACAGAATTCAACTGTAAATAAACGAACAAAACAAATGCTGATTTCACTTGCCTTGCTCACAAAAGCAATAGAGTTAACACTTGCAGCCTTTCCAAATGCACCAAACATCGGCCTCATCATTACCTGTGCTCAATAGGTCAAAATGTTCAAAAATGAGGATCTATGCAAAAAATCATGTGCAAGAATTGCTTTGATTGATAGTAGATCCACAAGGAAAATGCATGGCCAGCTAGTGAGAAAAAAACATGTGAATGCAATTTAGAAGAGTCTTGTATAGTAGTTGAAGAATATGATACCGGTTCAGGTGTAGGAATACTAGCATTTGGATCACCCATGTTGGCCCATGCAATCACACCCCCTTTGATCACCATTTCTGGTTTGGCACCAAAGAAAGAAGGTTTCCACATGACAAGATCAGCAATTTTCCCAATCTGTTCCAATCAAAACTTATTAGATCCAAACTCCACCTAGATTAAGACAGTAACACACATCAGCATGAAATATAGAAAAGGGATTTAGTTATCTGGAGCTCACAATTAAGATGTTGAAACTTTGAAAGGTGTTAAAAAAAAAAATTTGATTGAATAGGAAGCATATAAGCTCCTAATTACATGGTCAGGGAAAAATATGATACCTCAACAGAACCCACATAATTAGAAAATCCATTAGCTATAGCTGGATTTATGGTATATTTTGCTATATAGCGCTTGATTCGGAAGTTGTCGTTTTCACACCTATTTGGTTCAATTGATCTTCCTCTCTGCACCTTCATCTTGTCAGCTGTTTGCCATGTTCGAGTGATTACCTGAGATAATTAATATGCAATTAACCATAAAAGAACAGGTGACATGAAAATCAGTTCTCAATTCTTTAGCTCATAACATCAATTTGCTGATAGACCTAACACATAAAAATGTGATGACTATGATGATAAACAGGAAAATGCAAAAAAATTTGTCAATGGAAAATAATGTCCGTATTTTGTGAAAAATCCTGTTTACAACAAGCAAAAATATGAATAAACTATGTTAGTAAGCAATAGTAAATTAGTAACACCAATCTTATGTGTTAAGGTGACAGTAAAATTATTTTAAAATACCTCTCCAACACGGCCCATACCCTGTGAACCAGAAGTTATAATACTAATGGCACCCATATCATGCAAGATGTCTTCTGCCGCAATTGTTTCAGCGCGTATATGAGACTCTGCAAAGGCCACATCTTCCTTGATGTTTTTATCAAGGTGGCGGGATACCATCTGCACAAGTTAAACAGTATTTTAGAGAATATAGAGTGAAAATCAATAGTTATGAAATATGTGTATTCTTTTACCAGCATGTCAAGGTGCTCATCCACAGTATTTGAAGTAAAAGGTCGGGTTGGATTTGTTGATGAGGGCAAAGCATTTTTCACACCACAAACTTTGATAATATCCGGAGCATGACCACCACCAGCACCTTCACTGTTTTGACGCCATTAAAAAGAAGATTTTGTAAACAGATAATTTTGTTGATGATAATCTTGAAAAAGAAATGCAAATTACTGGCAGGACATTTTATTCACAAGATAAAGGAACAATAAGCATTACCAAAAAAAAAAAAAAAAAAAAAAAAATTGAACCTCAGAAGGAATTGTTGTAACAATAAGTATACAAAATTAAGTTCTATGGCAAGTGTGAATCTTATTGTTCTTGAATTTACAAAACACACTACCTGTGACAAGTGTGAATTGTTCTTTCCTTAAAGGCATCAATGGTGTGTTCCACGCAGCCAGATTCATTCAAAGTGTCTGTATGGATGTTAACCTAACCAAAATAATGAAACATGTAAGAGACAATATCCCATTGCACTCTTCAACTACAGACGTAAATAACTTGCTTACTTGAATGTCAAATATCTCAGCAACTGTCAAACAATTATTTATAGCAGCAGGAGTGCTTCCCCAGTCCTCTTGAAGCTTTAAACCCATAGCACCTGCCTTGACAATTTCAGTTAATCCTTCTGGTTTGGCACTATTTCCCTGGTTAATACATCATAAAGATTGGTTACTAAGGGAATGAAAACAAACATTGCTTCAAACATAAAATTGTAATAAAGTTTGATGATAAAGCACCCAAACACTGAGGAAGGTTTGGATGCATTGAGACAAAATTCAGTGTACATAAGTGAGCCAGCAAAAGATAATGCACCAGTTTTCTCCAAAAAGAAGGCCTAACTAACCAACCAAACAGAGCAGTACGTAGTGGAAAGACAATGAAAAGTTGCACAATGAAAGACGACAATGTCCTGTGAACTCTGCTGAGGTGACATCTAGAAGTTTTTCAGATACAGCAGGGGGTGCTCTACGTTTCAATAAACATAAAGGTTTATTTCATTCTTAGAGAAACTTGACCTTCATTTATGAGACTGCATCTCACTACTTTATACAGAAAAAAGAATATATAACTATACCTTGCCAGTGAATCCGATATTGACTGGCAGGTCATCAGTTGACTGCAGCATTAACTGCATATGACATGGGGATGTTGTGCAAGTAGTGGCACGAGTTCCATCCGCAGGTCCTGTCCCACCTCCCACAAGTGTAGTGATACCTGAAATCAGGGTTATTTGGGTCTTCAGAGACATAATGTTGCAAAATAAAACAGGAAGTTTCAGCACATGGCTGAGAGGTCCAATTAATTCATATGATTGTGAAGTTATATTTTTATAATCATCAAACAAATATTAGAATGAGAACTTTACATGAAACAATATTTTAGGTGCTGGTAACCGTTGTATCATGCCAAGCAAGTAAGAGTAAAGACCATACCACTTGCTATAGCCTCTTGTGCCAACTGAGGACATATGAAGTGCACATGACAATCTATGCCTCCAGCAGTTACAATCATGCCTTCCCCTGCAATAACTTCAGTGCTAACCTGCATTTAGATATTTAGTATCCCATAATTTTTGCAGAAATTACCATATTCACTAAAATCTAGAGCCAATGCTGCATATGTGGAAAAGTGGTCATCCCAACAATCATATCTCCTGAAACGCCATCCATGATATCAGGGTTTCCAGCCTTTCCAATAGCAATAATATATCCGTCTTTGATCCCAATATCAGCCTTGTATATTCCTGTATAGTCAATAATTACGGCATTGGTGATAACAGTATCTAAGCATGCCGAGGTTGGATAGCCTGCTGCCTGTCCCATTCCATCACGCACAACTTTTCCAGCTCCAAATACACATTCATCACCATACACTGCAAAATCCCTTTCAATTTCTGCATATAATTCAGTGTCGCCAAGCTTTATCTTATCCCCACTAGTGGGCCCATACTAATTTGCATAGTCTTCGTGTGAAACTTCTATAATTTCAAGAGGATAATGGCTGCCATCATGTGGAATGAATTCCCCAATAACACCTTCACTGCAGCAAAAATCAATTGAGTTTTATGAATAAATCACCTAGCTCTCAATTAAAAAGCATTGGAACAATAAAACCATCCAACTAGCAGTTAACTTCTGAGAAGGTATGATAGGTCATAGCCATCAAACTGATCCTAAATAAGTTCCGAAAATATATAAATGAGACTAGAAAAGAACAATTGACTGAAGAAACTGAAAACTGAGTGTCTAGGGTATCTACACCTTGCATCTGGTTCTTCTTCATTCCCAAACCCTTTAGCTTTGACATGTTCCATCACTTCATCAAGCTTGGAATAATCAACAGGGCCATCCACAATACCATTTCCACCTCTAATAATTTTATCCCCTCCAATGCTGACGACGGTCACGTATTTGGCATCCCCTGGCTAAAAAATGGTACTTTAGTGAAAGGCATTGTGTAACATGATTCCAAACAGAAAAGTATTAGTGGCAAAGCATCCTAATAATAAAGAAGGCATGCATGCTAAGAATATGATGAAAATTATAACTGAACAAAACCTTTACAAAAACTGCTGTACGCAGAACAGAATTTGGATTGGATTAAATTAAGAAAACAATTTACATAATATATAATATAGTGCACAATTTTATTAAACATAAAAGCAGCAAACAAAGCCTGGTGCAAAAATGGAACTATACACCTACATTCTAGCCACTACGGCTAGGGTAAGTGGTGCCGGCCAATGAAATACCATGATATCAGCATCTTGGCTATACATAGAAACCAAGATATAAAGCTGTTAAAGCAGAAACTTGAATTGTGAGGAACTATTGAGTCAAACACTTCAAATTTAATTGTGTGAAAAGCATTATTTGAGATGCTATTTTAAAAAAAAACCAGAATTATACAGCTTTGCATTTACCAACACTCAGATAGTGAGTTGATCACCATCATAAAGCTGCTGTGCATGTTTCAGGGTTCGCTAACCATTGTAATACATGTTCTCTCACACCTGCCAACTTATTACAATAATCAAAAAAATGGACAGGAACAAAGCTATATGGACCGCAGGATATGGATGTGTAAATTTAAATAGTTCAAATGCTAAAATTTTACATTGTTGTCATCACCAAGAGGCATGTTATTGCATAAAATGCAAGTAGACCATGGAACAAAAGCAAATATAATGCATGCCAGACAAAATACCAATTAATACACTCTGTTATAATAGATAAATTTATTTATGAAGCAATTCAAAATGCCCATTACCTCAAAACAAGTAGTAGTCCCTGCACATATATTTAACCACATACCATAAGCTTTTCTTCTATCAAAAACCAGGTAGGGGTTCACCTCAATAAAGTGATAATGGCTTCCTATCTGAAAGTGAAATTTGGTGTTAGAAACTAACCTCAATTGGAATTTTTCAAATTTTAGTTGGAAAAAATGCAAAGAAAACTATTTCAAACTCCAGGCCAAACCAGTCTTGAGTATTCCAGATAAAAACAAACACTTATAATTTGGAAAAAGACTATGACCTCCAAGAAAATCAGAATAGTGTTTTATTCTGATCAAAATAACTCAGTATCAATAAACATCTTTTGACACTTACTAAGACTCAACAAGGATGAGTATGAAGAGAATGATGAACAGACAAAGTTTGAATTGAGTGAATATACCAATTCAGCATACGGTCTTGTTAGATGTGGATTGAAATAAAACAAATATGCGATTTTCGCACTCATATGTTTCACTGAATTTCTACTGATGATCTATGAAAGGAGATAAAACAAAAAAAAAATCACCTGAATAGGCCTGTCTGCCTTGTTTACAACTTTCAATCTAACAATCTTACGTCCCACATTCAGGATGATCTTCTCATCACATCAACATATGAATTTACCAGGAACACAATCAGCACCATCCACCACAAATTTATCAAGTGAAGGAACTGCAAAGGATTGATCAATTTCCACCTCAATATCATTCACAAAAAGATACTCTCATGCACTACTTTAGCAAGGTAAAGTTGATGTAAGCAATGAAATGAATCAAGACATAAATTGCAGCTTCTTCCAGATTGTGACTAGTTCTACAGTATGTCAAACATAAATTGACAGTTTCCTTGTATGCAAACTCCAGTCAAGCATTTTATAATTTATACGATGTATGGCCATAATGTCTATTGGGCATAGAAAATTGTTTGACAAACAGGAAATTCACCAACTTAGTATATTGTGAATATAATGCTATCTGAAACTCGTAAAAGAACATTAAAGAAACCCACAAAATCATATAAGATGTAGTTGAAAATCTACGGCATAGATAAAGCTAAGGGGGAAAATTCACGATTATACCAAGGAAGATATTTCAAGCAAATGACTAAATTCTAAGGTTGATTAAGTTATCTTCTGCACCAGGAAAAAATGAGCCATGTAATGCCAGCTCCAGATTGCCATTATCACATGCAATAGGATCAGGTATGGTGATCAGCTTCGTTCCATCCAAGAACGTGCCCTCAACCTAATGCAAAATGTATTGTAAGTTAGATAATATTTTGTGAAGAAATTATAAAACTTACACGGTGATATGAAAAATTATTTTGAACAAAACAAGAAGGAAAGATGAGACACATGAATCATTCTTCAAGTATCAAACTTAATTCCTCCTAAAAGTGTCAATAAGACTACAAGCAAGTGTGGAATATAGGGTGTTCAGAAGATGAGTACCTGAACGCAATCTAGAAGATGTGGAACAGCTGGAAGAACTTGTCGCCTACAAAAAGTAACTAGAATGAGCTCCTGTTAACAAACTCTACACCAGTTTCTATAAGCATTAGCAAGCAAAGTAAACAATGCAACCATAAGAACAGTAATTAATAATTGTAAACATATCTTAATTTGTTGGACCTCCATCAATATAAGGTTTCACAAATGTTTCCACTGAGAACCCAAGGCACTTGACTTACCTTTTCTAACTAATCAGAAGAAACCAGAAACATTGAAGCTACAATAACCAATATCACTGTCATTTCTATGACAAAACCAGAAAAGAATAAAATAAAAAAATAATAACATAATCAATCGCTACTAAATTTCAAGTAACATGTTCCTTCAAAAAGACAGCATCAGAAATTGCAATATGGTGCTCAAAAAAATTTTTGGTCATGACACTGCAAGTTTCTCTAAGGCTCAAACTGGTTTACATGACTGCTGCATGAATCCAAGCAATATAATATCCAACAAAAATGTGGTTCTTGCTGTGAAGGGTTTCCACTCGATGCATCCAAAGTTTCAAGAAACAAGATATCCAACAAGGAAAGAGGGAGCGATGGTTCTTGATGTGAAGCTGATCATTCACTCAAATGTGTTTGTGAAAATGCGTGAATGAAAAGAAAGTATGCAAACAGCGAGGACTTCCACCATTAACGGAGAAATGTAAGGAGTGATGAGCTCACCGGTGGTGACTGCGCAGAGGTCAGCGAGTCCTAGTGTCACGCACTTAATCGGTTTTCCCTCAAAGCTTGACAACAAACTCAACTTGAAAGCTTGAGAATACGAAAACTTACGAAAAGATAAAAAAGGAACTTGAAAACAAGAACGCTTTATTGCTTCAAGAATTCAAGTCTTGGTTGGTTTTCAAATGAGGACACTTTTAAGTCAATTTATAGCCCTTAGCCTCTTTATGTATTTTAGTAGACTTTGTACTCTTTTAAAAAAATATCTAGAAAAACTCCAAATATTTTGGGGTGAGATTTATTTGATTTGACCGATAGTATAAGTATTTCACCCAATTCTAGAGTTTTCTAACTACAAACTTGAACTCTAGAAAAACCCATATTTTGCTAGGCTACCTGTGCTGCTAAAGATCATGTACGACAAGATCTTCATTTTGGGGTAAAAATCTTGTCTTATTTCTATATGGAGCGGGAAATGTGATAATAGTAATTTTGACAGAAGGACGTGTAATTACAACATAAATAAATATATAAATATAACACCCAATGCAGTTGTATAAAAAAAACATATTATAATAAAAATGGAAGTCAAGGGTTTTTTTTTCTCAATAAAGGCAATATAGTTGAAAACATGCACACGAATTAAGAATTAATCCTTCAGTTTTTATGCCTTTACCTGATTATATAAAATTTGGATTTCAAACTCACACTCACAATTAGGGGTTCCATTACCATTATTATATTCAATGAAATTTAAACTCGAAGCTCTTAAAACCTTCACACTAAATATCTTTTATAGTATGATAAATACCGTTGAGTTATAAACTCTTTTCTTGTTGTATTAATTTGTGTATATTAAAAAAAAAACTTCACTTGGGATGAATGGGACATGATCGAGTAATTATATCAAAACGTAAATATGAAAAAAAATGAACTATAGACATTTGCTATGATATGCTACAAATATAGTAGAATTACTAAATGGTCTATGTTTAATTTTTGTAGAATAAAACATGATAAAACAAGAATAATGTTTCATTTATAATATTCACCGGGTTTAGATTTGGGATGCATTTGTATTTCATAGGGGTGTTTGTATATTTCCTCAGTATTGTCTATTTTTTATTTCTCTTTGTCCTCTACTCATAGAACTCTTGTAATTCTCGACTCTTGTGGTCCCTTGTCTCTAGTTTATACTCAATCTTTAATTTCAATCTATCCACTTTTTGAAGAAAAAAACAAAAACAAAATTATATTGAACGTGATTTAAATTTTATATTATGTTATTTGTAAAGTTATTCATGTATAAACTTTAAATTGAACCTATATTATTAAATAATTAAATGTATATAATATATTTTACTTTTAAAGGGTTGAAATCATAGTTATCAGACTCCGCTTGGGCATTAAGCTGGTCTAAGTTTCGGGTCTCGGTCAATTGGTTTAACTGTCGGATCATTTAGGTCAACATTGAGTTAATAAAAATATTTTTAAATATTATTTTTTTAATTATAAATTATTTTTAATTGTGTCATAATATATCAAATAAATAACTTGAAAGTTCTCTTCTTTAATGAATTAGTGGTGATAGATAAATTATGAGAGAAAAGAATGTGTGTTCATTAGAGTAAAGCAGTCCATATATATACAAGAAGGGTGTATACATAAGTATGTATAGTCAAGGGTATATATGTATAAGTACACAGTATATGTACACAGTGAATATACTCTAGCACGCCCCTCAAACTCACGGTGGGCCATAAACCAAGAGTTTGTCAACTAGACACTGAAACTGAGAGACAGTATGTACCTTAGTGAAAAGATCAGCAAGCCGCTATGTAGAGGCGACATAAGGAAGAAAAATACTGCCAGCAAGATAATGATGACGAACAAAGTGAAGAGCGATCTCAAGATGCTTCGTACGTTCATGAAATACATGGTTGGCAGCAATTTTAATGGCATTTTGGTTATCACAGTATATAGGAGTGGGGATAGAGATAGAGACACCAAAGTCCATTAAAATCTGACGCAACCAAAGAACCTCCTTAGCAGTAGTGAACATAGCACTATACTCAACCTCAACAATAGAAAGAGCAACAGTAGATCGTTTCTTGCTTTTCCAAGAGATAAGGGAATCTCCAAGAAAAATGCAGAAACCAATAGTAGAACGTCGATCAGAGGCATCACTTGCCCAATTAGCATCACAATAGGCGTGCAACTCAAGAGAAGGCGTGGCAGGAAAAAAAGTAAAGAGTGAGATATAGTGCCACGAAGATAACGAAGAACTCGTAAGAGGGCAGCGTCATGAGTAGAGCGAGGAGCACTCACACACTGACTAAGAACACGAACAACATATGCAATATCAGGCCGAGTACTGGTCAAATAGACAAGAGCACCAATAAGTGCACGATAGTGAGTAGGATTAGGTAGAAGCTCACCATCAGAAGAGGAGAGTCGCTGATGCAGCTCAATAGGAGTAGAGGGCAGTGCGGAGATCAGTGATGCAGTGGGTCTCCTCCCTTTCGATTTGTTTGTGTTGTGGTCTTGTGGCTACTATACCAGCATATTTGGGTATTTATGTTTCTTGTATGCATGTTTTTGAACTTGTAATTCGTATAAAAGTTGTCAATCATATTCTGTAAGTTTGGTTTTGTTTTGTAGTGGTGTTTGGTTGTAGTTAAAATGGAGTTTTAACTGATGAGGTGCCACATTCACTTCGGTCAAAGGGGTGGATGTGATTCCACTATACACTAAAAGTTTGGATGTCAAAACATGGAAGCGATAAACAAAATAAAAAATAATAATAATAATAATAATAATAATAATAATAATAATAGAGTGCCAAAATCAAAATTTGGATACTTATGTACTATCATCAATATTGGTGCTCTCAACAACATTATTATTGTTTGCAAATGGGGTCTCAGTCGGTGGATTAGTAGGCTTGGAAGGAATATTGTTTTTAGTAGAAATCATAGACATATGACTTGGTCTATCCTTGGTAGGAGACACAAAATCTGGTACTATTGGTGTGCTCCCTTTTGTGAATTAAGTTGTGTCAATCAATAATTCATGCTTAAACAAAGGGCTTCACCATGAAATGAAACCTCTTCTACCTTTCTCTGCAAAAAAAACTAAAATAATGAAATCAATCATTAATCATTCTATTGTGAAATTCAACCAAACAAAGAAAGAAACCTTATGTAAAAAGATGAACATGCAAAACTTTGAAAACAATTGCATTTATTTTCTTTAATCATAAAAAAAGCATATTAAGAACAACAATTCACAATCTTCAACAAATAATAACTAAAAGCATCAATTTAAAACTATTGAAATAATCCTAAGATATATGCATTATAAAAAGAATGAGATATTAAATCCTAACATCATAAATCAAACAAATTGAAGATCACAAAGGAAACATGAGTAGAAATCAAGTAATCATAGATCCACAAACATCTAAGACTGTGTATTTAGAGAGGACTTCTAATCGGTTTTATCTGATCCCAAAAGTCTTTCCTTACCCTTCTTTGATCCCTTCTTAATCGTCATAGAGATCTTGTTATCTTTGGAGGCGTAGTGGGCGGTGGTGGTGGCGTAGGCTTTGGCATGCTAGCGAAGCTCATGCCCTTGTCTTTGCTGCCAAGGGAGGTGGAGATCTCGTGGTCTTTGGAGTTGAACGGGAGATGGTGGCATAGGCCTTGACGTGCTATTGATTGAAAGAACTAACAATGGGTCAGATGGGGTTAGGTGGGTGTTAGGAATTTATTGATTGAAAGAGCTAACAATGGGTTAGGTGGGTGCTATTAATTGATGGCTGGTCTTTCTAGTTATTAGTATTAGAAATTTCATCTATTACAAGGAAATTATCATGCGAGTTCAGAAAAAAAAATTTTTAGGGGATAGAATGTTGGGATCTTATCACTCTAATAAGGGAATTATAATGCAAAAAATACATGCTAAAACGCAGCAGATAAGAAAATTTTAACGGTAAGTAAACATGATAAAACCCTAACGCATGCCAGAACTAGGATTAAATTAGATAATTATAAGTTATACCTTTCTTTTGATGACGATTCTGAATGCACCCTTGTTTCCCCTGAATCGAAAAGGACTGCGAATCGCGACTCTCCTCTACTATCACGTACACACGAACGCCCCTGAGAATCAAGCAGGTATGCTAGTATCTCAAGAAACAACACTTGTTTCTTGGTTCAAACAGCAAGCACCCGAGATTCAAGAGAAAAGGGGCTGTAGGCACGGCGGCGGCGGAAATTGATGGCGGCGGCCAAGGGAAAAAGAGTGGGTGGCGGCTAGGGTTTCTTAAGAGACAATCTCTCAATCACTCTATCTTTTTTTTCTCTCTTCTTCCTTCATTCTCATATTAGGGTTAGACCATCTATTTATATTGGAAACTCAAAACCCTAATTTATGAAAAAACCCTTCACTCATAATCAAATTAGGAATCTCTTCTTGACTTGATTAATTAAACCATTTTAATTAACCAAATCGATTAGATTGGATTAACACTTAATAAGACACATCCCGAATAAGCTATTCGCTCAACCTAATTTAGGTTTTTCACCAAAACCCTAAATAGGTGGTCCAATAAGTAACAAATACTGAACCTTGATTCCGACATTCTTAGTATATGATCCTGTAGGTCCATTTAACATTGGCAATGAGCTTAAACAATTTTAACGCTCATAAATCATAATTATTCTCTAGCAAGATAATACGATTACCCAATATTAAATGAAGGTCAATTTCGAGAATTAACGGAACCTATTGCAACCTCATACAATCCTTTGCCACTAAATATCTTAATTAGCATAAGGCATGGAGTGAGTCACCCTTATTTTAATGCTAATTAATTTCTTGATCTCTTAGTAAACTGACTAGGTCAAGTAAATGATAACTCTTATCATTTCCCTTGGGCGTGATCACGCACTACTCAGTCTCACTAATCAAGTGGCCGGTGATATTCACTCTCTCTACCAAGAGGGACAATCCCTTCACTTCACTCATGTGTCTCAGCATGAACCGCGACATGCCCAAATATACCCGTACTTGCCACTCGGTTACGAATGACGTTAGGCGTAAGTTAAAGCATGTAAGGATTCATCCGAGATCCATAGTGATTTTAGGTCGAAGGATTCGAGTACAAGAATTGCTTGAGAAAAACACTTATGACTTTACAACCATGTAGTGTTCTCAAGAGCGGATCGATCCAGGTACACTATTCCCTAACATGTATCTATATTCTTTAATTGATATATATCACATATCCTATGACACGTAAAAGAAGGCCATCTCACTAAAGACATACTAGTATTAATTTATTTTCATTCCCATGAAAATAATCGACTAGTGATATTTAGAATATTGTTCTAGTTTATGCTTCAAAGGTTTTACTATCCAAATCACGCATTTGATAACTTGAGCAGAACCAATATTCAAGGATATTTTATCTTATTAACTATGCACAGAAATAATAATAGATAAAACAATGCCTCATAATAATTATCCAAATAATAAGAGTTCATACAATGTATTGGGGCTAAGGTTTACACTAACATAGAAATTAAGAATATATATTATCATATTGGGAACAACATCAAGGAGAAGATTTTCTTTATTATTTTATTTCTCTCACATTCTCCATCCAAAGATCTATATTATTCGAATTACTTTTTATATTTAAAAAATACATTTTTTTAATATGTTAATTTTTTTACTTTAATTTATATATCATGAAAAATCAAAATGGACATATTTTTATATCTTATACAACAAAATAAAATAGAGAAAATGACTCAATGTTCGCAATAAATTTTGAAAGGGTATTAAAAGGGCTTTGACTTTTGCAAATGCTTTTATTGATATCATTCAACACGCTAAATGACTTAAAGGTACATGTCGTACATAGTTTCAAAGTCACTTAACTTGGCTTATGGTTTCAAATATAACTAATAAGGCCGTACTTTTTTTAATTGACTATTTTATCCATCTACACCCCTCCATTTTCCCCTCTTTACTTTCTCATTTCTACCATCGTCTTTGGGCATCATGTAGTCTCGCACCGTTGATGCCAATTCTGATAAGACTTTGTCATTCTTCGACACTCCCTCCCCCCTTTCTCTCTTGAAGTCATCTCACTTGGTTTCAGAACTAGGTTATTCTTTGGTCCTTCCTTATCACAGTTTGATACGCGTCCCTCAACCACAATATAAAAAAATAACAATATATGTGTCAGTGATGAGTGTACATTGTTAATATATTTTCATAGCAATTTGTACACTCAATTGAGCAATGTATTAGGACCATAATATGGAATTCGATGTTAAATATTGTGTGTTTTGTATTAACAGGCTTATGGTATTGCTTAAAGACGAGGGATAGTCAAAGGAAGCATTCTAAAGACAAAAAAAAATGAGTTTGGAGCTCTCTTGGTATCATTAGAATAAGGACAAGGCAAATTGGGTGGATTGCAGGCAGCTTACGGTCGTAAGTCTATTCCAGAAGACCTTGCAGGCATGTTTATGCTGGTAAGAGGGAGTCAGAGCTAATCTAGAGGACCTTACATGCAAGACTTACACTCGTAAGGACCATCTAAAGGAGCTTACGACCATAGTAGATGCTCGTAAGGGCATTCGTAAGAAGTAGAACAATGAAGCTTACGGTCGTAAACTAGTCCGTACCAATATTAGAAGACCTTACGGATGGGGCTTACGACTGTAAGCATCCCCGTAAGACTCGCGGTAATCTTTTGCAGCTCCCTTACAGCCTAGTCCTTACGCCTGTAAGCAGCCCTTAACGGTCGGGTATAAATAGAAGTTATGAGGATTTATAGGACATTCTCTATTCTATTTTTTTTATCCTTTTAGGGGCACTCTTAAAGGTGAGATTAAGGAAGAAAACTGACAAATCTCCAGCACTCTAAGGGGATTTAGAGAGAGATTTGGTCCTACATTCAAGGGGATTGAAGATCGTAGCCGTCAAGCTCATCTTGAAGGCATGTGTGGAAGCTTCTTCGGTGACTCTTCATCCTAAGGATTGAAAAAGGGATTTTCATGGATCTCATGTCTTCCTCTACTCTTTGTATCTTGAATGCTTGCCCTCCATTAATGGATGGCTAATTTGTAGATGTTTAGGCATAGTTGAACTTTAGGGTTTATTTCTTTGACTTTGGTTGTTGGATCTTTGATGCTTTAATTGATTTCGTATTTGCAATCATATCTATTTGAATCTAACTACATGTTTAAATGCTTGGTTGCTAATGAGGCGAAAGCCCTAGCTATCATATTTGAAGTACTACGTGACCAGTAAAAATACCCACCTAGTATAGGTATATCGTGATTAGAGAGAATTGTGAGTAAGCCTGGATATATGGTACTTTGGAGACTCCATTTTCCTTAATTCTCCTGAGCGAGTTGTTGGCAATCTCCGCGCTCTTTGCAATCATGTGGAGTGAATTTTAGGAGAAATCACATTTCTACTCTGTATTCGGATTAGAAATAATCTTTTTCTTTGAGAAAGATTATCTACTTAAGAGATTATTTTTAGCTTACAGTGAGGTTTCATAGAGTGTTAATACGATTGCGTGGATGTTTGTATCAGCTCTGCACCTATTCAGTTACTCTTCACCTGAGAAATTGGGCTTTAGTATAATTTTGGAAACCTCTCGGTTCAAATAGGATTGCATGCTTAGACAATCATTGTCATGTACTAAATAACCCTAGAGGGATACTATGCCCGGACATCGCTTTCTTCCTTGATTTATCTCCTACTATTTCTGGTATTTCTTTGTTTTTTCTTTCTCTTGTTCACACACAAGCACTTCACTATTTAGGTTATTTTTTGGATTTAGAGTTATTGCTAGTACTTATTTTCTTCACTGTGGACCGACACTTTACATTTACGCACACTTTATTACGTGATCGACACGTACACTTGCGTCCCTATTAGTTAGGATGTGATAGGAGAAGATCAGAGAATACCCTGCTTTTGGAACTAGGCAAGGTGAACATCTCTTTCTCTATATATATATGCAACTTTTCTTTGGTTCTCTTTTTTTGGGTTTCGATCCATTGACCATCTTTGGTTCTCTTCTCTAGAGTTTCAATCAAATAGACAATGTTGCGACAAAGGCATTCATTTTGGAGGAAGTGATATCACTTACCCCCTAAGCGGCTCTTCTTCCCTAGTGGTGTATGATTCTAGTAGCTTCTGACCCTCCATCATCTATTTTCCTTTCTTATCTTTCCCTACAGTCCTGTCCTTCATCGTTGTATAAAGTTCTCAAAACTATGGTGAGAACTAGTGAAAACGTGATCCTTCCCTTTTCTTTCTCCCTGCCATGGGCATCACGAGAAACCTTGATTTTATTTGAGAATCACCAGAAGTCCATCAAGCTCAAAGATTCAATTCACTGAGTTTTTCCATGATTCAAATACTTTTAGGAAGCTTACCAAAGAGTGAATTGTTGTGAGGATTGAGCTTCTTCTTGAGCTTGGCCAAGTTCAAGAGAGAGGCAGGAAGATCGTTGGAGAAGGAGATTGATAGCAAGTGGTGACAGAGGTGATGAGGACTAGAATATGAAATGAAAAAAATGATAAGGGTTAAAATGTAATTTTATTAAAAATAATTAATTCCAGGGACTAAATGGTCACAATAAAATTTGAAATGGTGTCAAAAAGGCTTTGATTTTTTCAAAGCTTTTATTGATCACATTCAACATAGCAAGGACTTATGAGTACTTCAGTGAAGAAAATATTTAATTAAAATTTAAATCAATTTTGAGAAAAAAAATACTTATGTAAAAATATATAATATAATTGTTTATTATTATTTTTTTTTACAAAACATGTACAAGGAACTACCAAATATGTGTTGTGGGCTCCTTCCTTTTCACACGACCTTTAATTAGGGTTGACCGATTAAAAAAAGCATGGATCACAAATCAAATTTTAATTATTTTCATATTTTTAGGTGATTGCAGGTTCATGACTTCTATTAGGGGCAAGCCTCTAATATTAATTACCCCAGACAATGTCACATGAACCTCCGATTAAGAAAACAAGTATGAATGAGAAACGATTGAGCAAACATAAAATTAATTTTTTTATTAACTTCAAAGAACATATGAACATATGATAATGAGCGAGAATACAAAAGTATTAAGAGAGCTATTTTTTATCATGTTCTTCAAACTTTTTTTTTTTGACTTGGATGACGCACTTGACTCTTTTGCTAAAAGCATGTCGGAAAACCCTTTAGTTCAGTTACTGTTTCATCTTCGATTTTTTTTATGTGTGATTGCATCTTGACACATTGCATGACTCTCAAGCTGCAGGCACTCTGCATTTGTGAGTTGTCTGCTTGGTCATTCTTGCTTCTTGTATCGCTGAAAACTTTGGCTCTTTGTACTTAAAAAAAACTTCAGATCTTTGACTTGTAAAACTCCTTAAGTCTATGACTTTTTGGTGCCTTAAAACTTCAGAGTTGTATTTGTCACTTACATGAGACATTTAGGTCTTGAATCTTCAATGCTTCTGAGCCTTGATCATTAGATCTTTAAGTCGTGACCTTCGACATAATTTGGTTATTAACTTGACAATTTTGACTTGCTTTAAAAATGGATCTCAAGCTGTAATTATGAACTTGATTTCCGTTAGTTAAGTCACCAATTGAGTTCTCTGATTCATTTTTGCGAAAGAGACCTCACAATGGGCTTCAAGAAAATCTTTGTAAACACTTTTTTAATGAGTATTGACGAGAGATTTTTTTTTTGTGAAATTTTCATTTTTTTTACCCTTCTTTCACTTCAAGAAAAGATTTTTTTTTTCATTTACTCTTCTTTTCATTCCACATATTTCTTTTACTCCAATGAGTGTCAAAAGACCTCAAAGTGAGTTTGAAGAGAGATTTTCTTAAAAAAAAAAAATTTAATCTTCACCCCAGTGAGTGTCAAAAGACCTCAACGATCTCAAGGTGGAGTTAGAGAAATTTTATGAGAATTTCTCCTTACCCCAAGAGTGTCTAGACCTCAAGGTGGAGTTAGAAAAATTTTATGAGAATTTCTCCTTACCTGAAAAGTGTCAAGATCTCAAGATGGAGTTAGAGAAATGCTCATAGGATCTTTCAAGAGGAGGTCCTGCAAAAAAATTACCAAAATACCCCCACACTAATAAATTCATCCATCATTTTTTTTACCCATCCTCCATATATTTTTTTTCCTTCATCTTTCTTCATTTTTCTTCTTTTTTTTTCATCCTTCATTTTTTCCCTCTCTTCTCTTTTTACTTACCCTTCATTTTTTTTCTTCTTCTTCTTTTTTTTACTCATCCTTTATTTTTCCCCTTTCCCCCTCTTCTTTTTTTTTCTCTCTCTCACCCTTCATTTTTTTATCTTTTTTTTCTTCATTTTTTATCAATTTTTTTTTTTACCAAAAATGCCCCTCACAAATAAACTCATCACTCATTTTTTTACTCTCAAACTAAAAAAAAAATTCCAAGAAGAGGTCATGTGAAAAGTACAAAAATGCCCTCACAAATAAACTCATCACTCATTTTTTCCTCTCAAACTAAAAATTCCAAGAGGGATCCTGTGAAAAGTACAAAAATACCCCCACACATCAAGTCATTACTTTCTCCCGATTTCATATTATAGCATCCCATGTCATTTTTTCACATCAACCCTTATATTTTCCTTTCTTTTTTACGAAAGTTCAAGATTTATTCAGATCCTTCCAAACTTCACTTTTTTTTCATATTTCTCCACCTTTTTTTCTTTTTTTTTGCAAACAAATCCATCTTTGATAACTTTGGCAAATGAACCCAGATTTCCTACGCCTTTTTTTTGTCACTTCAGCCCTCGAACTATATATATATATATATATATATATTCTTCTTTCTCTAACTTTCAATCGTATATTCTACCAATAAATCTATGATTGTCATACATGAGGCTCGAAGATCTTAGGGTAAACCTATAGGTTATGTAAATGACCACTGATTGGGAAAAGAAAATAGACTTTGTTATCATTATACCCTATCATTTTTTCTTAATTCCCATACATGAAAGAGTTGTGTAAAGTTAGATTTAGGTTTTGCGAATGCAAATCAAGCAAAGAGAGAAAGGATAAAGGCATTTGTATGCACATAGGAAAGAGTAATAAAATGTGCAAACACTGTACAAGGCACAATAGATCGTATTGCATACGAATCAGAGAGCAAAACGTGGCATGGTATGCATGCTAATGAGGGATCAAATAATGGCATTGATTGAATGTAAAAGAAAGAAGCGGGTCTCACAAGATTCATGGTTCATTTCACATTCGGATGATGGCTATATGAGACATGGGTAAGGATTTTTCATGCATTCATGCTAACAATGTTTCATGAACCAATGCATGACATGGCATGGATCAATAAAAAAAAAATGTAAGAACTAGACCCACTCAAGGTTGCACTCATAACCCATGATGATCATCCATACATGCTTCATGTTTTATAAAACCATGCAATAAACAACATCTTGCTATATCGCATAGAGAAAATTGTATCTCTTTCTTAATTTTTTTTTCAAGACTGATCAGCTGCTTCTCGTCTCCTCCACCGTGTTTTATCAACTGCCTCTCTCTCTTTTGATCTTGTTCTACCTTTCTTGCCGTCTCCTCCCCTCTCTGGTCTCTTTTCTTTTTTCCTCAATCTCCTTCTTAGTTCTCTTTCCTTCTTTTTTTTCTTCACCCAAAAACTCTCTCTTTTTTTGTTCCTAACTTTTTCTTGCACCTCTCTGAACCCTCTTCTTCTTTTCTTTCTTTTTTCTTCCAAAGCTCTATGTTCTTTCTTTTCTTCTTTCTTCTTCTCTTTTTCCTATCTTTTTTTCTCTATTCTACAATATCGCCAACTTCACGTCATCTGATGGGAGATTATGTTTTCAAATTTTCAATTCAAATTTTTTTTAAAATTTTAACCCTTTTCTTTTTTATTTTGAATTTTTGAATTTTGGATTTCAAATTTTTTATTTATATAAAAAGGATCCTACATTATTCTTTTTGATGTTTCCCTATGTGACAATTGGTGGCATGACATTTTTTAATTTTTATTTTTTCATTTTGGCCCTCCTATATCTTTTTGTTTGATTCTTCTTTTTTTCTTTTCTTTTTTTTAATTGATTTTTTTATTCAAAGTCTATACAAACATGTGTATTTTGTAGAGTTAATAATTTAACATATCTATGTCATCACTTTATATAAACTGAAATTCGAACTCGAACAACCTACACAAAATACAACTATCAATCAACCAAGAGGTTGTTAATTAATATAGTTGTTTATATACACACAACCCAATTTAACCATTTCTTTTTTTCCCAACAAATAAGTGCAATATTTCTAAATTTTTTGAATTTTAGTATAAAAATAATTTTAAATTTTTTATTATAATTTAGGAAATTAGGAATGAACAAATAGATAAACAAGCAACCTTGGACTTCCATAAAGAATTGCCGACCTCTGCGCCGTTCTCCGCCTTCTTCTTTGACACGAGTCGGAGCTTCCCGAGTGGTTACTGGTGCGGTGAGCTCATCGCTGAAGTCATCTCCCTTGATTCTGGAACCAGGGATGTTCCCTGGTTTCAACCTATTAAAATCTGACACATGTAATCAAATCACAATAGAAAAAAAAATTAATATCATATAAAACACGTATCAAAATATGATAGGTTAAAACCATGATATTCTCTGGTGGTTCCAGAACCAATGCGGATGACTTCCTCATCGCTCCTCCCATCCCTCTTTTCATTCACGCATTTTCGCAAACATATTTGAGTGCATAGC
The DNA here is from genome assembly GCF_009730915.1 of Dioscorea cayenensis subsp. rotundata. Classification (NCBI taxonomy): domain Eukaryota; kingdom Viridiplantae; phylum Streptophyta; class Magnoliopsida; order Dioscoreales; family Dioscoreaceae; genus Dioscorea; species Dioscorea cayenensis. Next base: position 2,521,664 of record NC_052480.1, on the reverse strand, counting down.
TTCACAGCAAGAATGTTATTTACTCATCGTGATTAGTATTGCACAACGACAACTGATCCCGAGGCAGTGGGGGGCTGTAAACGGAAAAGCGAGGACAGCAAGGGGGGGAAATGGAAGACGAACGCAGAGATGCCCTGATTCTCTGGGGAGAAGCAGAGGAGGCTCAGCTGGACGTCTAGGGTTTTCTTGGCGTTCTCCTCAGAGTTCGTATCTTTTATATCTTGGCAATTACTAGTTCATGGAGTCTCTTGTAGTCATGTATTCATGAAAGAACTCTTGTGCTTTGATGCTTGTTGACTGGTTATAATTTTCTTGCTTGTTATTTGTTATGTTGTTGTTGTTGTTGTTGTTGTTGATGGCTGGAGTTTAGACTCTAGTGAGCGTTCAACTCTCTGTTGAATTAGCTTTTCATAGTTCTTATTCAGATCTGAAGGATACAGTCATTACAAAGAACCACTGGTTCTTCTTTCCTTGATTGGATATCTTGTTTTTTGAAACTTTGGTTACATAGAGTGGAAACCCTTCTGATCCGTGCATTTTTACAAACAAGTTGAGTGCGTGATCTGCTTCACAGCAAGAATCACATTTTTGTTGGATATTTTCTTTCTTGAATCTTGGTTGCATTGAGTGAAAACCCTCTTTTTCATTCAAGAATTTTCGCATGATTAGCTTCATAGCAAGAACTACTGCTTGTTCTTTCCTTCTTGGATGCTTATTTTTTGGATCTTGATTGTTTGATTCCAGTCAGGCATTTCAACGAGCAAGTTGGAAGCATGAGGTTGACACCGAGAGAGGTCGAGAAGTTGGGCCCGAGAGAGGTTGAGAAGTTGGCACTGCACCAGGCTGGGTTTCTTGCTCAGAAGCGCTTGGCTCGTGGCCTACGCCTCAATTACACTGAGGCTGTCACTCTTATAGCAACTCAGGTAATCTCAGGTTCTTTTAGCCCTTTAATTTCTGTTGTTATTTTTATTTTTATTTTTTGAGAAATTAAGTTTGATGTTATTTGAGAATGTAATAATGGTGGGTCAATGTGAGTTCAGAAACTTTTTTTTTACTGATATTTTTAATGTGTGCTGGACTATGACGTTGTTCAATTTTGAGAGATCACTTTAATGTTTTACTTGGAGAATGTTGTTCCTTTACTCATCCATTGATTTGTAGATTCTGGAGTTTGTTCGTGATGGCGACAAGACTGTTGCAGAGTTAATGTGCATTGGGAAACAGCTTCTTGGGAGGTGGGCTATTTTGATTGAGTTATCCTTAATATCACTTTGATTTGGAATGTAACCCTCATTTATTGATACAAAATGCAGACACTTGGAAAGAGAATAGCTGAATTAATTAGATGGGAGGTGTATTTATTTTGTATGTTGGTATCTTGGATGTCAATCATGTGTTTAGGTTCTTTAAGGTGTTGCATGCCTACAACTTACTCAATGCTTCTCTTGGCTGACTTAACAGCTTGTGAAGTTTGCTTGGATTCATGCAGTGGTCATGTAAACTAGTTTGCATTATTATTATTATTATTATTATTATTATTATTATTATTATTATTTTTTCTCTTATTGGTTATTGTAGCTTCAATGTTTCTAGGTTCTTCTGATTAGTTAGAAAAGGTAAGTCAAGTGCCTTGGGTTCTCAGTGGACTCATTTGTGAAACCTTATATTGATGAAGGTCCGACAAATTAAGATATGTCTATAATTATTAATTACTGTTCTTATGCTTGCGTTGTTTGCTTCCTATTGCTTATAGAAACTGGTGTAGAGTTTGTTAACAGGAGCTCATTCTAATTACTTTTTGTAGGCGACAAGTTCTTCCAGCTGTTCCACATCTTCTAGATAGAGTTCAGGTACTATCTTCTGAACACCCTAAATTCAACACTTGCTTGTAGTCTTATTGACACATTTAGGAGGAATTAAGTTTCATACTTGAAGAATGGCTCATTTGTCTCATCTTTCCTTCTTGTTTTGATCAAAATAATTTTTCATATTACTGCATGAGTATTTCAATTTCTTCACAAAAATATTATCTAACTCGCATTACATTTGCATTAGGTTAATGGTACATTCATGGATGGAACAAAGCTGATCACCATACATGATCCTATTGCATGTGATAATGGCAATCTGGAGCTGGCATTACATGGCTCAGTTTTCCCCGGTGAAGAAGATAACTTAATCAACCTTAGAATTTAGTCATTTGCTTGAAATAACTTGGTATAATCATGATTTTTCCCCTTAGTTATATCTATGCTGTAGATTTTCAACTACATCTTATATGTTTTTGTGGGTTTCTTTAATCTTCTTTTACAAGTTTCAAATAGCATTGTATTCACAATATACTTAGTTGGTGAATTTCTTGTTTGTCAAACAATTTTCTATGCACAATAGACATTATGGCCATATATCGTATAAAATGCTTGACTGGAGTTTGCATACAAGGAAACTACCAATTTATGTCTGACACACTGTAGAACTAGATGCAATCTGGAAGAAGCTGCAATTTATGTCTTGATTCATTCGTTACTAAAATCAACTTTACCTTATGAAAGTAGCGCACGAGAGTATCTCTTTGTGAATGATATTGAAGTGGAAATTGATCAATCCTTTGCAGTTCCTTCACTTGATAAATTTGTGGTGGATGTAGCTGATTGTGTTCCTGGTAAATTCATATGTCGATGTGACGAGAAGATCATCCTAAATGTTGGACGTAAGATTGTTAGATTGAAAATTGTAAACAAGGCAGACAGGCCTATTCAGGTGATTCTTCTTGTTGTATCTCCTTTCATAGATAATCAGTAGAAACTCAGTGAAACATATGAGTGCGAAAATTGTATATTTGTTTTATTTTATTCCACATCTAACAAGACTGTATGCTGAATTGGCATATTGACTCAATTCAAACTGTCTGTTTATCATTCTTATTGTACTTGTCCTTGTTAAATCTTAGTAATTCACAAAAGATGTTTATTGATACTGAGTTATTTTGATCCTTATAAAACACTATTCTGATTTTCTTGGAGGTCATAGTCTTTTTCCAAATTTTAAGTGTGGCTGTTTTTATCTGGAATACTCAGACTGGTTTGGCCTGGAGTTTGAAATAGTTTTCTTTGCATTTTTCCAACTAAAATTTGTCAAATTCCAATTGAGGTTAGTTTCTGACACCAAATTTAACTTTCAGATAGGAAGCCATTATCACTTCATTGAGGTGAACCCCTACCTGGTTTTTGATAGAAGAAAGGCTTATGGTATGCGGTTAAATATATGTGCAGGGACTGCTACTCGATTTGAGGTAATGGCCATTTTGAATTGCTTCATAAATTAATTTATCTCTTATTACAGAGTGCAATAGTATTAATTTCATATTAACTGGTATTTTGTCTGGCATGCATTATATTTGCCTTTGTTCTGTGGTCTACTTGAACTTTATGCAATAACATGTCACTCGGTGATGACAACAATGTAAAATTTTAGCAATTGAACTATTTAAATTTACACGTTCATTCCTGTGCATTTTTTTATTATTGTAATAAGTTGGCAGGTGCAAGGGCATGCATTACAATGGTTAGCGAGCAGTTTTATGATGGTCTTCAACTCACTATCTGAGTGTTAGTAAATGTAAAACTGTATAGTTCTGAGTTTTGTTAGAATAACATCTCAAATAATGTTTTCGCACAATTAAATTTGAAGTGTTTGACTCGGTAGTTCCTCACGAATCAAGTTTTTGTTATAACAGCTTTATGCATGACATTATCACATTATATCTTGGTTTCTATGTCTAGCCAAAATGCTGATATCATGGTAATTCATTGGCCAGCACCACTTACTCTAGCCGTAGGGGATAGAATGTAGGTAGTAGTTCCATTTTAGAACCAGCCTTTGTTTGCTGCTTTTATGGTTAATAAAATTGTGCACTATATTATATATTATGTAAATTGTTTTCCTGATTTTATCCAATACAAATTCTATTCTGCATACAGCAGTTTTTGTAAATGTTTTGCTTAGTTATAATTTTCATCATATTATTAGCATGCACGCCTTCTTTATTATCAGGATGCTCTGCCACTAATACTTTTCCATTTGGAATCCGGTTGCACAATGCCTGTCACTAAAGTACCAATTTTTAGCCAGGGGATACCAAATACGTCACCCTTGTCAGCATTGGAGGTGATAAAATTATTAGAGGTGGAAATGGCATTGTGGATGGCCCTGTTGATTATTCCAAGCTTGATGAAGTGATGGACGATGTGAAAGCTAAAGGGTTTGGGAATGAAGAAGAACCAGATGCAAGGTTTAGATAGCCTAGACACTCAGTTTTCAGTTACTACAGTCAATTGTTCTTTTCTAGTCTCAATAGATGTTTTCTGAACTTATTTAGGATCAGTTTGATGGCTATGACCTATGAAAGCTTCTCAGAACTTAACTGCTAGTTGGATGGTTTTATTGTTCCAATGCTTTTCAATAGCGAGCTAGGTGATTTTATTCATAAAACTCAATTGATTTTTGCTGCAGTGAAGGTGTTATTGGGGAATTCGATCGACATGATGGCAGCCATTGTCCTCTTGAAATTATAGAAGTTTCACGTGAAGACTATGCAAATAAGTATGGGCCCACTACTGGGGACAAGATAAAGCTTGGCGACACTGAATTATATGCAGAAATTGAAAGGGATTTTGCAGTTTATGGTGATGAATGTGTATCTCGAGGTGGAAAAGGTTTTGCGTGATGGAATGGGACAGGCAGCAGGCTGTCCAACCTCAGCATGCATAGATACTGTTATCACCAATGCTGTAATTATTGACTATACAGGAATATACAAGGCTGATATTGGGATCAAAGGAGGAAATATTATTGCTATTGGAAAGGCTGGGAACCCTGATATCATGGATGGTGTTTTAAGACATATGATTGTTGGGGTGATCACTTTTCCACACATGCAGCATCAGCTCTAGATTTTGGTGAATATGGTAATTTGTGCAAAAATTATGGGATACTAAATATCTAAATGCAGGTTAGCACTGAAGTTATCGCAGGAGAAGGCATGATTGTAACTGCTGGGGGCATAGATTGTCATGTGCACTTCATATGTCCTCAGTTGGCACAAGAGGCTATAGCAAGTGGTATCGTCTTTTCTTTTACTTTCTTGGTATGATATAACGATTATTAGAACCTAAAATATTGTTTCATGTAAAGTCTCATTCTAAAATTTGCTTGATGATTATAAAACATAACTTCACAATCATATGAATTAATTGGACGTCTGAGCCATTTGCTGAAACACCATGTTTTACTTTGCACCATTATGTCTCTAAAGAGCCAAATAACCCTGATATCAGGTATCACTACACTTGTGGGAGGTGGGACAGGACCTGCAGATGGAACTCGTGCCACTACTTGCACAACAGCCCCATGTCATATGCAGTTAATGCTGCAGTCAACTGATGACCTGCCAATCAATATCGGATTCACTGGCAAGGTATAGTTATATATTCTTTTCACTGTATAAAGTTGTGAGATGCAGTCTCATAAATGGAGGTCAAGTTTCTCCAAGAATGAATAAACGTTTATGTTTATTGAAACGTAGAGCACCCCCTGCTGTATCTGAAAAAACTTCTAGATGTCACCTCAGAAGAGTTCACAGGACATTGTCGTCTTTCATTGCGCAACTTTCATTGTCTTTCCACTACGTACTAGTCTGTCTGGTTGGTTTGTTAGGCCTTCTATTTTGGAGAAAACTGGTGCATTGTCTTTTGCTGGCTCAATTATGTATCACTGAATTTTGTCTCAATGCATGCAAACATTCCTCAGTGTTTGGGTACTTTATCATCAAACTTTAGTACAATTTCATGTTTGAAGCAATGTTTGTTTTCATTCCCTTAGTAATCAATCTTTATGATGTATTAACCAGGGAAATAGTGCTAAACCAGAAGGATTAATGGAAATTGTCGAGGCAGGTGCTATGGGTTTAAAGCTTCATGAGGACTGGGGAAGCACTCCTGCTGCTATAAATAATTGTTTGGCAGTTGCTGAGATATTTGACATCCAAGTAACTTAGTTATTGACTTCTGTAGTTGAAAAGTTCAAAAGGACATTGTGTCTTACATGTGCCATTATTTGGTTAGGTTAACATCCATACAGACACTTTGAATGAATCTGGCTGTGTGGAACACACCATTGATGCCTTTAAGGATAGAACAATCCACACTTACCACAGGTAGTGCGATTTGTAAATACAAGAAGTTAATTTCTCCTTGGGTTCGTAGAACTTAATTTTGTGTACTTATTGTTCCAACAATTCCATTCTTCTGAGGTTCAATATTTTTTATTTTTTATTTTTTGCTAATGCTTATTGTTCTATCTTGTGAATAAAATGTTTTGCCAGTAATTTGCATCTCTCTTTTACAAGATTATCATCAACAAAATTATCTGTTAGCAAAATCTTCTTTTTAATGGCATCAAACAGTGAAGGTGCAGGTGGTGGTCATGCTCCAGATATCATCAAAGTTTGTGGTGTGAAAAATGTCTTGCCCTCATCAACAAATCCAACCCGACCTTTTACTTCAAATACTGTAGATGAGCACCTTGACATGCTGGTAAAACTAAAAGAATAGACATTGTGTAACTATTGATTTTCACTCTCTATTCTCTAAAATACTGTTTAACTTGTGCAGTTGGTATGCCATCACCTCTGTAAAAACATCAAGGAAGATGTGGCCTTTGCAGAGTCTCGTATACGTCCGGAGACAATTGCTGCAGAAGACATCTTGCATGATATGGGTGCCATTAGTATTATAGCTTCTGATTCACAGGCTATGGGCCGTGTTGGAGAGGTATTTAAAAATAATTTTACTGTCACCTTAGCACATAAGAATGGTGTTAGTAATTTACTATTGCTTACTAACATAGTTTATTCATATTTTTGCTTGTTATAAACAGGAATATTCACAAAATACAGACCTTATTTTCCATTGACAAATCTTTCTGTGTTTTCCTGTTTATCATCATAGTTATCGCATTTTTATGTGTTAGGTCTATCAGCAAATTGATGTTATGAGCTAAAGAATTGAGGACTGATTTTCATGTCATCTGTTCTTTTATGGTTAATTGCATATTAATTTTCTCAGGTAATTACTCGAACATGGCAAACAGCTCACAAGATGAAAGTGCAGAGAAGATTAATTGAACCAAATGGGTGTGAAAACGATAACTTCCGAATCAAACGCTATATAGCAAAATATACCATAAATCCAGCCATAGCTAATGGATTTTCTAATTATGTCGGTTCTATAGAGGTATCATATTTTTCCCTGACCATGTAATTAGGAGCTTATATGCTTCTTATTCAATGCATTTTTTTTTACACCTTTCAAAGTTTCTACATCTTAATTGTGAGCTCCAGATATAACTAAATCTCTTTTCTATATTTCATGCTGATGTGTGTTACTGTCTTAATCTAGGTGGAGTTTGCATCTAATAAATTTTGATTGGAACAGGTTGGAAAAATTGCTGATCTTGTCATGTGGAAACCTTCTTTCTTTGGTGTCAAACCAGAAATGGTGATCAAAGGTGGTGTGATTGCATGGGCCAACATGGGTGATCCAAATGCTAGTATTCCTACACCTGAACCGGTATCATATTCTTCAACTACTGTCCAAGACTCTACTAAATTGCATTCACATGTTTTTTCATGCATATTCCTTGTGGATCTACTATCAATCAAAGCAATTCTTGCACATGATTTTTGCATAGATCCTAATGTTTGAACATTTTGACCTATTGGGCACAGGTAATGATGAGGCCGATGTTTGGTGCATTTGGAAAGGCTGCAAGCGTTAACTCTATTGCTTTTGTGAGCAAGGCAAGTGAAATCAGCATTTGTTTTGTTCATTTATTTACAGTTGAATTCTGTCAAGTGATTAATTTACAGTATGATAATCACAGTTTGCTCGAAGGTGATGAACACACTCTAAAGGATCTCTAGTTTATCTGCCATGTGCTGAAATTCCTTTTTTATGCAGGTTGCGAAAGAAGCCGATGTAGGAACCAAGTATGGTCTCAAAAAGCGGGTGGAAGCTGTCGGTAATGTTCGCGGGCTGACAAAGCTAAACATGAAGCTCAATGATGCTCTCCCAAAGATCAGTGTCGACCCCGAATCCTACATAGTGACAGCCGATGGAGAGATTCTCAAATGTGATCCAGCCTCATCGGTCCCCTTGTCCAGAAACTACTTCCTCTTTTGATCAGCTGTTGGGTTTGATCCTCTTCACTTTGAAAGGTAATTCATAAATAAGAACAATGATGCAGCCTCAATATTCTAGTTCATATATCACTTGTTTAAAATGAGATTCTCAGGCCATTGGTTTGCGGAGAAATGATGAGAAACGCCAAAATGGCAAAGACGTGTTGTGTGGTTAAGTAAGGTATCCTTTTCTTTTCTTTTTTTTTTCATTTTAAGAAAATGTTCCTCATCTTTAATAATTGGTAGTACATTTAATCTTTATTTTCACGTGATTTTATTTTTAAAATAAAGAGGTTAAGATACTTAAACATATTCTTTGGAGAAGTTTAAAAAAATAATTGAAGATAAAGAGCGCTGCTAAGCATCTGAAGCTCAAGATTCATTTAGCATTAGGGCTGCAAACAAACCACTTCTGAGCTGCTCAAAGCTCTGTTAAAAAAAAAAACTCATTTATTAAGAAAACGAGTTGAGCTTGAGATCATGCTCAAGTAAATAATCAAGCCAAGCTAGAGCCTTAAATTGCTTAGCTCGTTAGGTTCATGAGATGCTCAATACTATAACACATGATGTCATGGAGATTTAAATATTTTTTTTAAATTATTAATGTAGGTTATGTTACAGTGATTAAATTACTACAACACATGTATTGTAACTATATTATTGTGCCTAAATTCATTGTGTAGCTATTATTTATAGCTATCGAGTGATCTTGAGCTTGATATTTTTCTTAGTGATTTCAAATTTGAGCTTGATAGGAAAAAAAAACAAAACATAAACAAAAAAAGCTCAAAATAAACTTGTTCGAGTTTGAGCTCAATTCAAATAGTATAAGCCAAGCTTGAACATAACAAAGATCAGTTCGGCTCAGAGTCAATTTCAAACCTAAATATTAGAGTCAAGGTTTTTGATGATGTCTATGGCGGGGAGGAAGGGAAGAAAAAAAGCCCATTGGAATTGTGGAAAAAGAGAAGAAGAAAAATTGTGGAAAGCCGGAAGCCAATGGATCAAGCTCGCTGGAATCATCCGCCGCTGGCAGAGGAGCATGGCTTAAATTGCTGCATCATAAGTGGATCAAAACCCTGACGATGGATAAAAGGGTCAATTAAAAAAAATATGGCCTTATTAGTTATATGTGAAACTATATAAGTTATGTTAAGTCACCTTGAAACTATACACGACCTGTACCCATAAGTTATGTTGCATGCTATCAATAAAAGCTTTTGAAAAAGTCAAATCCCTTTAAACACTCTTTTAAAATTTATTGTGGCTAGTTAACCATTTTCCCTTCCCAATATGATAATAAAACCATATTGCATAAATATATGATTTTTGATTGAAAAAGTATGAAGTCATTTTATTATTGTTATGAATGTGTAAAGCATGTAGATTATTGTGAATGTGCAAAGCATGTAGATTATTTATTTTTTTATTAAAAATTATCATCGAGTTGTTACAATAATTATTTCAAAATATGCATAAGATTAAAAAAATAATAATAATAATACTGATATGGGTTTAAAATGTGCTTGGAAAAATAATAATAATTATTAACAATTATTTGGTTTGATTGGTATCAAGTTTTTTATGTCAAGTTTCACTAAATAGACAAGTTTGAACCTCAATATGCGTGGGGATTATGTGTGGGGGTTAAAAACACATGCGTTGTTGAGCTTGCGGTTATCTTTTATGTATATGCTTTTTTCTTGACATATGGCCAATTTTTTATCGTATCATAATTTTATGTTTTTTTATACATTTTTAGGTTTTTTTAATTTGATGACTTTCATTTGGGTTAACTGAGATAAAAATTACGAATACCTCTAATTAAGACAACTAAGTTAGAATGAGATAAATGATAATTTAAGATTATAACAATTTAGGAGAGGTATTATATGTGTGTGTATATATGTATAAATATATAATTTGGTATATATTGAATTTTATAATATTATTATATAATTATTATTTTTAGAGGACTTCATTGTAAAAATAAAAAAAGGTCACAAAATAAATAGCCTAAAAACTGTTGCTATTGATCTAAACATAATAATGATAGAATAAAAGAACTGTGGTTAGCCTATTAGTAACTATCCATGGTTGTGATTAAGAGGTCATGAATTCAGACTTCTCAGATTACAATTCACTTTTCCTTGTAAGTGTTTTATGTGAGAAATATCTCTCACGGATGAGTTTATTCTCAGGAGGTCAGTCAAGTCATCATAACTGGTACATCTCCGTATTTGTTTATTATTTATTGTATCGTTTATTGAATTTGTCAATAAAAAATAAAATAAAATAAAATAATGATATAATAATATGAGCGAAATATAGCTAATAAAATTTTGTATAAAAAATTCTAAGTTTTATCTTTATATTAACGCATATTTTGTAGTTTATGTATACTGTATTTAGGCATCGTCCATCTCATTATCTAATATATATATATATATTCTTGAAATAAAACAGCCTAAAAACACGGATAATTTTAGTGGGGTCATGTCACATAATTCTGTTTCCTTTTATTTATTTGTTTAACACATTCAAATTATTGAAATTTGTAAAAAAATTAAGAAATTGACATAAATATAATTAGTTAATTTAACAGCAATAATAAATAATAATACAAAATGTAATTCAAAGGTCATGCCAATGAAGTAAGTAAGAAAATTTTTAGTCAAATAAACCGGTGCCGGTCTACACTCAGTTATAAAAGTAAGGCATAGTCTACTCCATTATTTATAAGTTTGATTAATTGTACAACTAAATTTCATTTTAATTGTAAACTTTTTAAAAATAAATCTTTTTATTCAAATAAAAATAAATTAGTGCAATGACAAACAGGTGGTCAAAACAACAATTGAAATTTAACAATATGTCAATATACATATTGAAAAAAAATGCATGATATTTAATTAATACATAAAAAAAGTCCACGCTTTAGACATTGGCTATCTTATTTTTACTAGTTATATTTAACTTTTTTTTTTGGCTTTGTTATATCCTCGGCATTTTTTCTTTATTTTCTTTTGTAATTTTTAAACTAATTTTTTAATTTATTCATTTTTTTAAAAGACAAAGACTGAACCAAGAATTCAAATGTGATGTCATCACAATTCTTTTCTAATGCTTCTGAATTACTTCAATTATTTAATTTATTTTCAATCTCATGAGTCATGCATTAAGTTTTTAATTATTTAAATACTTTTATAATCGTTAAAACAAACCTTTAACTTCTATTCAAACTTAATTCACAACAAACCTCTAATTTGATATATATATATATATATATAACAAAATTTCAATCAATTAAATAAATATTAATAATAAAAAAACGAAAAAAAAAAAGTCAAGATAACAACATGAGAACCATCATTATTTTCTCAAGAAAAAAAAACCCTCATTCTCTCATGTTATATACACCTAACATAAATCAAGCTCATATAAACTCCAAAAATACAAGTATTATAAATATAAAAACCATGTATTAAAAAATAGTTATCAATTAGTCTAAACTCCCAACCGGTCCACTGCGCCACCTTTCATGAAACGGCACCAACTTTTTCAAGCTTCAAACAATTAGACCACGTCCATTCAAAGAACAAAACCATGCATCACCAACCATACACAATGACACATTTCATACATAGAATTCCACATCAACCCCCTTATCTTTTCTATATATATTTATACATCTTCAACCTCTTCTTCATTTATAGCTTCTCCACAAAGTTCATATTTACATGGCCATGGATTTGAAGAAGTGGATAGTTTTAGTTGTGATGGGGTATTGGATGGTGTCTTTATCAATGGGAGCTAGGCCATCGGCGTTCATGGAGATGGCCGGAGACGAGAAAGGTAGCTTCGGCTTGAGGTTATCGGTTGTGTTGGAGTTGATAACTGCGTTGCCTAAGGGAAGCACGACGCCGTCGGGGCCGTCTACTTGCACACACTATAGCTACAATGGAGGAGATAAAAGGTGCCCTTTGAAGCTTAACTTGGTTAGAAGAGGATCATTTGAAGGGTTTCACCCTAGTGTTTTTCCTCCTCCCTTGCCTTAGTGAAGTTTTTTGTTTTGTTATTGAGATTGAAGGATAAAGGGGAAGATAAATAGTTTGTTCTATGAACAAAAGGAATGAAACTAGTTGATCTTTGATTTATTTGTTAATGATTTAGTGAAATTTAATATATATATATATATATATATATATGGTGAAAAAAGTGTAAATATTTTGGTGCAATGTGCTAAATCAATAAATATACTTTTTTTATTTAATTTGAAATATATAATTAGACTCGTACAGGCCATTTTAGAGCGATGATGTTTATTGTAATTATTTTTTTAGTGTTATTTTTTCATCCGATTGTCTATTTATTTTTATAATGCTCATACCCACCATTAATTGATCCATTCAAATCAATTTTACTGTAATATTATGTCACCGTTGTTATTTTGTATCAATTAAATTAATTATATAATGCTTGTTATTTTGTATTTTATATTCGTCTATTTATTCTTTTGTCTTCTTCAATTAAGTTGTAATTTATTTATTTATTTCTTTCAATATTTACTCATACAAAGTTAGCATGAGAAACACATCTAGCTTTTATGGGTAGATGCTCTTTTATTTAATATTCATTTTTTTTACATGTGATTTGTGGTTTATGTATTTCATTAAACCAAAAAATTCTCATTAATTAAATAGAATAATTCAGGAAAAAATAGAGACTAAAAGAAATATAAAATGAAAACGTGGGCATTAGGAAACATAATGAAGACTAGTCCAACTTGTGAGTCTTAATTAAATGTTTTCTATTCAAACCGAACTCGATCACGTTTGAGTTAGAATTAAAAGACGTGTGCTAAATTCAAGGTCATTCCATATTCAAACGAATATTATATATATATATATATAAAAAAAATTAAATTTAAAACATAAAAATTATACCTAGGAGTTTAAAGTCTAATCTAGCTCTTTTTGCCGCCCAAGTGGCATACCGGATTCGGATTCGCCACAGCAATCCGAACCCGGATCCGCATTGCATAGCATCCGACCCTGATTCCTGAGGCCCTTGTAAATATTTAGATGGTTTTTACTTGTTACTAGGGGTGTAAATGAGCCAAGCTACTCGTGAGCTACTCGAGATCGGCTCGGTTAATGCTCGAATTCGATTCGATTTTTCACGAGCCGAGCCAAGCTCGAGCTGCTCGTTTATGTTGACGAGCCGAGCTCGAGCCCAAAAACACTCAAGCTCGTGAGGCTTGCGAGCCTAAACAAGCTTTTATATATAAAATATTAAATTATTTATATATAAATTACAAAAATACATAATTATATAAATTATATAAAATTACAAAAATATTTATGTATACAAGGTAATCGAGCTTAAACGAGCCGAGCTCGAGCTACTTAAGCTTTTCAGCGAGCCGAGCTCGAGCACAAAAAAAATAGCTCGAACGAGCTCGAGCCTGGTGATACTCGGCTCGGCTCGGCTTGTTTACGGCCCTACTTGTTACTCCTGAAAATATTGAAATTACTTATCATCCGTGTCACGCCCCGAACCCGGCTCGCTAGACCCAGTGCACCGACAAACCACCGCACACCTACAAGACCGAGACCCAGTAGGCGTGCAAGGCCTCAAAACCCGATTCTCAAGCGGTGATCTATTAAGCTCATGATTTGAAAAATTAAACAACATATTATGAGCTTGACAGTCCAATAAGCACCACTAAAAAAATTATAGGGATCATTTACAAAAATCATAAATTATCAAAATCAAAATCAGATATCAAATTTATTACAAATAAACACAGATGTCAAAAGACTCAAAATCAAGCATATGAGTCCCCCAAACAACTATTGCCAAAACAAAATAACATAACTTATATATTTACCCTCGGCGACCCGACTCTGAATTATCAGAACTCATATTTTTACCCTCAGTGACCCGAGCAAGATTTATCAAAGGCCGTTATTCTTCACCGACGGAAAGCGGTGGGAAACTATAGTTTCTATATCAGAGTACATGTCGACACGGTCAGTATTTAACCCCCAGTGACAGTGTCATTGCAAAGTTAGTTTGGGAACTACGAGTACTGTGTCAAAATAGTTCATGTTCACAAAACAATAAATTGTCAAAATTCATATTGGCAAAATGTAAGTAATTTGCATTCGCATGATCCCATTTTTATCTTATCAAAATAAACCAGATTATTTTAATCCAACCATGAACAAATAATTTTTAAAAAAATATTAATAATAATTAATCAAAAATTAACCAAAAGATATTTGAAATTCACAATTAAAGTAATACATATTTAGATAAGCTGTCTAAAACTTTAGAAATTAAATAATCTGAATTTAAATAGATGTTCAAACCTTTCAAATAATTCTAATCCAAAATAAAATATCACTAACTCGAAATTTCAAATAATTTAAAGTAATTCAAAAAAATAATAATAAATAAATAATTCAAAATATAAATCAAAATAATAAGTATTTTTCTTGAGAATTTCAAAAGTTCACAAAACTAGAATTTTCAAGTATATACATATAATAGGATTTATATATGCGATACTTACCTGATTAACGCCCAAAAATACTCTCAAACCTTATACCTTTGGCATGTCCTATATTTGGGAAAGAGATCCTATTAGCTTTTAAATAACAAATCGAGGCTAACAAGCAATAGTATTAAACAAAAAGATTTTTAGAAGAGTACAAATGCAAAAAGTTCAACTATTATTCTACACTCCCAAATATTGATTATTGCGAGAGTACAATAGCAATTACCCACTCTAAAAGCCATATCAATAATCCCAACATGATCAATGAGTACTTAAACCCTCATAACTTCACATACACTTTTCCAAATCACAAATTTCAAAATTCTGGAAAAAATAGACACCTAACACTATGACATATCCGAAATTCACACAACTTAGAGTACTACACAATTTATAACATTCAATTAAATGTCCAACTATTTCTGCAGGCTTATAATTCAGACGTATCTCTTTCAAATATGAATATCTCTCAATATAAAATTTCAAAAGCAATAATATTTTATGTGCAGTCAGATTACTCAGTAATGCATCACTTTCTTATTTTATGCTATACCATATAAAACATCTAAGACCATGAGAAATACCAAACAAACTTCAGATTTTGCACAGTAATATCATTGAGCACAACTACACTAATAATGCTATAACTTTTAAAATACTCATCCAAAGAATCTAAATTTTTATAGGTATCTACAAAACATCCAACTCTATAACTTTTGTTATATTACTCATTCTCCAAATTCCATTTACGAGACCATCAAATTGGCCAAGCAACCTTTTATATTTTTCTGAGAAATATTACTGAGTACACCTATAGAAATCTGATCATATCTCACAAATTGCATGGCTAACAATTCTTAAATTTTGCAGAGTCAAATGTAAAATCGTCCTCTAGTAACTTTCTTATATAAATCTAAATCTAAATCAGAACTTACAATTATGAAATTAATCAAAAACTGTTCAAGGGCTGCACAGAAATCCTGTCCGCATCACTGCGTCTAATAAATTTATTATTTAAAGGATACTCCTCAAAAAAATTCTGAAATTTTGCAGGTAATTAGCCAACGTTGATCTTTACAAGTTTCTTATTCTACTATCCTTCAAATTTGGCTCCCTAAGACCTCTAAAATCGAAGAGGGATTTCTGCTATGCAAACAGGAATTTCTTAATTTTATCCTTAAATAAATCCAATCCTTAGCATAAGAAGGAAAAAAAAAAGAACAAATTAGAACCTTACTTCAACCACTCGCAATCAAGCACCCATAGAGGTGAGTTCCTCGCCTTCGTCGCAAGAATCACGTTGAACCAAGGAGAGATGCTAGATCTCACTTTTTCTTAAACGACACTACCAAAACATGAGGAGGCGAAGAATGTGGGGTTGTCGAAGAAGACGTGGGTAGGGTTTTGAATAAAAGGTAACTGAAAAGTTATAATAAAATAAAATAAAAAGTCTAAGTTTAAATCTAGTGGCTAGGGTCTAATCAAGGAGTGGGGTCCACAATGCGTTCAAAGTTAAATCAGTCATTACTTAAATTATAATATATATATATATATATATATGATCACAATGTGTTCATGTTCACTTATGACAAAGTGGGGAAGTGATATCATTTTCACTGCTTCTGGTATTTATTTGTCAGAAAGTAAAATAAAATTAGAAAATTAAGGTGTTGGGTGGAGTTTTATGAATTCAAAAATAATTTTGGAAGTGAGGAAAACTGATGCAGCGGTATACTCGAACTGTTGATTCGCTCACGAATACCCAGTACAAGTCTTCAAAACCTGTTGATCAAAGATAGCCAGGAATTGGGAAAAGAGAGTAAATTTTAATACTCAAGAGAATAACTATTACAAAACTCCCCCTACTCTCGCCCATAGGCTTACATTAAATAGGAAAAATCAAAGATATGAAAATAATCCTAAAACGGAGATAATTCGAAAATATACCAAAAATGGTAAATTTTCAAATACCGGCAAGAAATAAAAGAGTTAACAAAATAAATGCTAACGCCATAAACGGCTTACAAATCAGAGATTTCTAGCCAAAGGAATAGCGAAATCAATTATTACTAAAAAAATAGAAAATCGGGGTTTTTCGAGGGCCTAAACGATGGAATTTGGCCGAAATCATGCATGACACACGAGTTTCATGCGACAAACTCGTGATTTGTGTCCGCTGGGCCCGTTTCCCATCAGACTAGGCTCAAGAAACCCAAAAACTCCACCGCCCTGCGAATTACTAAAATACCCTTATTACTTTGAGTCCCACTTCCGCATGAACGCGCATGCCATCTCCTCAATACGGCCCGCATCAAAAACTTAGTCTTTATAAATTTGCTCACCTGCTGCCATTTTAGTAGAAAAAATTCTAAAGTGGATAAGAAATTCAAAATCCACTTTAAGCAAAAATGGTGAAGTGTCATCTCTCCTACTTTAGGACAAATGAACATCATAAGTGGGCATAAGTTAGATCACCTATCTCACTTTCTTCACTTCAATCCAAATGAAGATGAATAGAAAATGGAGAGATTAGTTTTTATAATAATGAAAATAATTATATTTAATTTTTAAATTATTTTTAATAGCGTTAAGCTTTATTTAAATGCTACTCCCTCCGTCCTTTTTATCTGTCGTGATTAACCGAATCTCACGTACAAAAAAAACTTAATTATTTCACAAAATTTTATACAAAAATTAGTTACCTTTTCAAAATTACTCCCTAATTTATGTCTTCACATTTCTCTCTCATAACTAATTTCAATAAAAAAAAGTTGAATAGAATGTTAAGGGTAATTTTTAAGAAAAAAATAATAAATATTTCTTGATATTAAAAAATGATAAATAAAAAAAAACATGAATTTGGAACAGATAAAAAAAGCACGGAGAGAATAATAAATAAAACAATCTTAATTTTTAAAATCGACATAAAAAATATTAATTTAATAACCATCACAAAATTTTGGCGCCATATACAAGGGAAAAAATAAGCTTTATATATGAAAAACATAATAAATAAAAAAATATTAACTTAATAATTTTTTTAAAAAAATTCAAGAATATATATATATATAACATCCCACAATCTTAATTTTCAATATTAACTTAATAATAAGATCCCACCTTTTCAATCTTTATTTGAATATATATATATATATATATTATATAATCCTCAATCGAACTCCCAATCGGGCAGCAATGGCGAAGGTGGGCGTGGACTCCATTGCCGGCGATTTCGTTGACTTCCTCAACGCCTCCCCTACTGCCTTCCACGCAGTTGGTAATCCCTGCCTTCGATCCATCACTCCTTGCTCTTCCTCTGCCTATTCGCTGATCTTCGTTTCTCACAGCGGAGGCGAAGCTACGCCTCAAGGAAGCGGGGTACGAGCACATCTCGGAGAGGGAAGACTGGGTTCTGAAGCCTGGCGGCAAGTACTTCTTCACTCGCAATCATTCCACTATCATCGCCTTCGCCATTGGTCAAAGGTTGATCCTTGTTTTGTTTTTCTTCATTTTTATAAGAATTTTTTTTTTGGGGAAAAGTGACATTTTTAGTGTTGAGAGCTTAGATTTGTTGCTGGGAATGGATTCCACATCGTCGGGGCACACACTGACAGCCCCTGCCTCAAGATCAAGCCTATCTCCAAGGTAAATAGATTAATTTGGCGCTTAAGTTATTGTGAAGTTTGAATCTTTGATGATTTATAGGGATGAGACTGTGGTGATGCTCAGGTGGTGAAAGGGGAGTTTCTGGAGGTGGGCGTGCAGACATATGGTGGTGGATTGTGGCACACCTGGTTTGATCGCGATTTGACTGTGGCTGGAAGGATTTTGATTAAGCTGAAGAAGGATGGCTCAGATGTGTATACTCACAAGCTTGTTCGAATCCAAGAGCCCATTATGCGGATACCTACTTTGGCTATCCACATGGATAGGTTAGACAGCTTCCCCTTGCTTTGCTTTCTCTTTAGTTTTAGTTTGTTATTTGTTGGATGAGAGGGCATGTGCAGTAGGTTGAGTTGTTAGTATGTAAAAATCCTGATTTTACACTTATAATAGTTGTTTTTGGTTTTGTGAATGAGTGAAATTATCCTTCTTAGCAGTATTTGATTAAAATTACTGATTGATTTAGTGGCTTTGGAAGTGTATGCAATGCAAATGCTTGCATTTCAGACTTATGGTGTTTTTAATTCTTGCTAATATGTAGGTTGAGATTTGGTGGCTTTCATGTTTATTTCAGACCATTAATAATGTAGTATGTGCATGATAATATTTAGTTTGACGCTGTTTTTCTACATATCAAAGGATATGCATTGTGTAGGGTGTTGGTTTTGTCATTAGTTCTCAAATTTCACATAGCTGTAACCGCTGTAACCTATCTTTTTTCCTTTTTGTTTGCTGGCAGGAGTGTTATGGAAGGCTTCAAGTTTAATACACAGAGTAATCTTGTCCCTGTGCTGGCAACTTCAATCAAGGTGATGTGGACCTAATATTTTTCTTGTAGGCCATGCGAAGTTACATACGATTTATAGATATGGGATTTTAGTTTCAGTTTATGTAATTTACCAAGTGCAACATTTCCATTTTCCAATGGTAGCGACTGAATCCATATCAAACAACTCATCATTATAAAGCTATATTTTACGTGGTTAACTGTACTGTAAAACTAAAGAGAAGGTATTTAATGAGATTGCCCAGCATGTTATGATGCAGTGCATTTGCTTAATGTGTACTGTCCTACCAGATTCCTAAGCTGAAACTTTCAATTATCTGCATTAGTTTAATGAAGTTTGGAAAATTTTGATTTCTCAAGATTCTAAAATATGAGATTGCTATTGGATGTTTGAGGGACATAAATAAGAGTGAATTAATTATGAAAAAATTAAAGCAGATGTTTGTCACTTTTATTTTTTTGGTAATAATTATTTGTCTATGTGGTGCTAGTGGCCAAACATCACATCTAAAGGTTTAAGTCCTAATTTATTTCTGTGAACATGTTTGCAGAATGAGCTTCAGAAACTAGTTGGAGAAAATATTATTGTTGACCAGAGTGATTCTACCGAGAAAACAAATCTCAGCAGCAATAAGCATCACCTTCTTTTGCTAAAGGTATAGAAGTTCCATGATGAGTATGCTTTGTTTGGAATACCCTAAATTTTTTTTTTTCTAATAGTACTATATTTTTAACTTCAAATTGTCAACAACCTATGAATGTTGTAACATGTTCTGTTTCCTGTGAAAATTTGTTATAGCTTATTGCCGATCAGGCTGGGTGTGAACCAGATGAAATATGTGATTTTGAGCTGCAACTATGTGACACACAGCCAAGTATTATTGGTGGTGCTTTGAAGGAGTTTATCTTCTCTGGCAGACTTGACAATCTTTGCATGTCGTTTTGCTCTCTAAAGGTCATCATTTTCTTGCAGTATGAATTCTTTTGCTATTTAAAGATTGTTGAACCTTCTCATCTCCATCGGAATGTTTTAATTTCATTAAATTTAT
Source organism: Dioscorea cayenensis subsp. rotundata (assembly GCF_009730915.1). NCBI lineage: Eukaryota > Viridiplantae > Streptophyta > Magnoliopsida > Dioscoreales > Dioscoreaceae > Dioscorea > Dioscorea cayenensis. The sequence continues at coordinate 2,501,361 of NC_052480.1, read as the reverse complement.
CTATTATTTTCAGACTTCTGCAAGCTTCAAAACTTCATCTAATGAACAACCTTTGTATTATTCTCACTCATTTTCAGGCATTGATAGATGCAACATCTGCTCATGGTTCACTTGATCAAGAATCTGGTGTGAGGATGGTAGCTTTATTCGATCACGAGGAGGTTGGATCTAATTCAGCTCAGGGCGCTGCTTCTCCTGCTATGTTTGATGCTCTATCAAGAATCACACAGTGTTTCAGTTCTGATTCAATGGTATACATCTGTTCCTTATTTAACCTTAGGCAATGTAGTAATAATAACTTTTTTGATACTCTAGTTATTTAATTTTCTTTTATATTAATATAATATTCAAGATTATCTTAACATTTGGTTCGGCTTTATTGGTAAATTGCTCACAGCTGATCCATATATTTCAGTTACTTGCCAAAGCAATACAGAGGAGCTTCGTCGTATCTGCTGACATGGCACATGCTTTGCATCCAAATTATATGGTACATTCAAATCTTCTTCTTTCATCATTTGAATGACAATATGTATTATGTGCCACCAACATTCTTGCTTTGCATTGCATTTGGCTGGCCATAAAATCCAATAATTCATTCTCAGATTGATATTCCACCACCCGATGTTTTGCCATTCATTTGTTAATTCGAGTTGAATACCAAGTGCATCTTTGATTATATAACATGCATATCTTTCCAGGACAAGCATGAGGAAAATCACCAACCTAAGATGCATGGTGGTCTTGTTATTAAGCACAACGCCAATCAACGTTATGCCACAAATGCTATAACCTCATTTATTTTCCGTGAGATTGCAGACAAGCATAATTTACCCATTCAGGTCAGCTCGAATTAGCTATTACTGATGTTTGCTGCTGAATTTTTATGCAATTTTCTTGTTAATCCAACATTGTTTCTGATAAACTAACTGATCGATCAATTTTGTTTATTGCACTAAATGCCCTGGCTGTTAATGTTTTTGTTTTTGCAGGATTTTGTTGTCCGCAATGATATGGCTTGCGGCTCAACTATTGGCCCTATACTTGCGAGCGGTGTCGGTGTCAGGACTGTGGATGTAGGCGCCCCGCAATTATCGATGCATAGCATAAGAGAAGTGTGTGCAGTAGATGATATTAGGCATTCATACGAGCATTTTAAGGCGTATTTCAATGAATTCACACAACTTGATGCGAAAAATCAGCGTAGATTATTAAGTTCTTTTGAATTTGCTTATCACATCACTGGAATGGATTTGTCTTTGTCTTAAATAATTCATCATTTGAAGGGACTTTTTGTAACTTAGCAAGATATTATAAATTTATAATAAGATTGGGTGAAATATCTGACATGATTTCTAGAGGGTGTTATTTGATAAATGATCCTAAGCAAGCATCATTTATGCCTTTCTTTCTTTTGCATTTAAAAATTTATATCATTCAACTATACAAGAAACACAAATTCACAATTTTCAATATTATTTACATATTTTTAATTAAATATTTTGTATAATATTTTTTTGCTTTTTAGATTTTGAAAGTCATTGTGTCTGTAATGTTTTAAGTGGATGTATTTGATTTTATTTTACAAATTTAGTTGCTTACACTTTACAAATATCAGTAGAATAAAAATGTATTTTTCCCCAACAAGTAAAAAAAATAAAAACAATGAGAATAGGTTTTTATATATATATTTTTTTAATTTTTAAAAATAAATTTTTTATAAAAAAATATTTAGGAAAGAATATATAGTAAAAATGGAAATTCTCATGGAGATGTTAATTCATTAACACATTAAAAAATTATTCATAAAACCTTATTTTATCTTGCATATTATAAGACAAGCCTGGATGGTAGATGATTATAGGCATTATTATGAACATTTCAATAGATATTTTAATAAATTTATATAACTTGATGCAAAAATTTATAGTATTCAACAATATAATAAACACATACACAATTTTTAAATGTTATTTAAATCTTTTTATTTGAAAATTGGTTATAATCTTTTTTTAGATTTTTACACTTGTGTCCAATAATGTTTTAAATGAATGTTTGTGATCATCTTCCACAAATGTAATAGCTTAGGTATAAGAATATTAGCAAAATAAAATGTATATTTTTACCAACTAGTAAAAAAAATGAGCATAAGCTTTTATATTTTTAAATTATTAAAAACATATTTTTAATAAAAAGAAAATATTTTCATAAAAGTTACATATTTATAAGATTATCATATTGCAAAGAAAACTCTGGAATATTTTGAGTTAATTTCATTTGGGTCAAAATGAGATGTTAATTTAAAATTTTCATCTATTATTATGCTTTATCCTGAATTATAGATGCATAGAAAGAGAAATGTGTGAAGTAGATGATATTAGGCATTCCTATCAGAATTTAAAGATATTTTGATGAATGCACATAACTTAATGCGAAAATTTATAGTACTCAACGATACCAAAACACATAAATATACCATTTCCGAACATTGAGTAATGTTTACAATCAATCTCTTCCAAAATTTTTAAACTGTGTGTATGGTAGTGTTTAAAGTACATATATTTTATTGATCTTTTACAAATTTAGTAACATGCATAAAAAAATTAAAATGAAAATAATATTTTCACTGATCAATAAAAAGTTAACAAATGTCCCACAAAGATTCACCACCAACATTAAAAAAAAAAAGGGTTTGGAAAAACAGGAAAGAGAATTAAAAGGTTAAAGTTCACTGTTTAATTGACATAATGTCGATTACAACTGAAAGTCTAAAAACTAGACAAACATTAACTTCAAGGTAAGCATCTTTTAGCAACAATGTTGTTTATCTCCTACTGAAATTCCTAGCATTCAAAACATCTTCGCCTACATTAACATCTGTCCATTATTTTTTCAAGTTGTGGAGTTGCTGATACAACGATATCACCGTAAGGAGACTCTTGTGTGGTATCGATGCATCCCAAGCTCTTCAATGCCTGTAAATTGAAAAAGATAGAATTTCCAAAAGATTACTGACTAATTAATTAGTAATTACAATCTGATAGTGAAAAATTTGTGGCTGAGAAAACATACTAGAGTTTCATAGAAAAACTTGGCAGACATGGCTCTAGTGCCATCTCGAAGAACAGATGACAAATTGAGAGTTTTCTTCTCTTGCCCTTCTCCATTGCTTGCCAATTTTTTATGAAGTAAATGTGCCACTTCTCTAAAAAAAAATAAACACAGTGATAGTTAAAAGTGAAGTTTCAGTCAAGTGGCTGGTGAGCGAGAATTCTAAGATACAGTTTGTTTTAAAATGTCATGTGATGTCCAGTGAGTCCCATGCTTTCAATATGACAGTTTTGTATATGTATCGATACCATAGTGAGTTGATGTTAAGTATATCATGCAACAATTAAACAAATGGAAAATTAGAACATATGAGCATAAAAGAGACTGTATTGAACAGTTGGTAAGTTTTAACTCACTTTGTTTTGTCTGACAAGCCATCATCATTATCCTCTGCAAACACACAAGACTACTTGAGATATTGGCATTCAAAGTTAATCAATTAATATTTACTAAATTAGAAGCAAAGTAGTATGTTTATAGCTACTGTTTAGATGGCACCTTCTTGTTGATTGCTATACCCTCCATCAGAGTCCTGATCCTGTCCACAAATAGCAAACCATGAGTTACAGTGATACTGTTAAGAGTATAAAGAACAATAAGATGTTCGAGATGAAAGAAAGATAAGCCCATAATTACCCCATCCATTGCATCCAGCTCAAAATCTGAAGATGATGACTCAGTGCTTGTCGCTTCCATGTCATATAATTCCATATCTGTTGAAGTGGAAGGAGTTTCTGCCGTCAGGATATCCATGTGACTTTGTTCTTGGGTCAGAATGTTCTCCAAGGGATTATCATGGGTGTCGATTTGCATATTGACAGGTTCAACAACATTTTGCAGATTGACAGGTTCAGAAACATTTTGCAGATCAACAGGTTCAGCAACATTAATCTCATCGACAGGTCCAGCAAGATTCATTGTATCAACAGGTTCAGCAACATTAAACTGATCAACATGTCCAGCAAGATTCAACGTATCAACAGGTTCAGTAATATCTTTCAAATCAATCAATCCATCAACATCTTGTAAATCAATTGTTTCAGTGCCATGCTGCGATTGTTTAGCTTGTTCATTCACAAATTCTGAAGATCTCTTCAATGAAAATGGATTGGTTAATTTGTCCTTATAAAGAGCTTTGAGTTCTGGAGACATGCCTGTAAGGAGATTGGCCAATGAGCAACATAAATATGGACATACTGCATGAAAGCCCAACCCTTTGAACTTACCAGTTAACAATGGTTGCAGAAAACCTTGCTTCACATTAGCAGATCTGCATGCCTTCCAAACATCTAGACGTGCATAAGATATTATTTTCCGATTGCGTCTTAAATTGCTCATCCCAAACTGAGAACTTTGACATGTACAAGTAATAACAAAATGAGTTCCAAATCAAACCTTGTATACAGATGCATAATACAACACAAAAATGTAGGCCTACTCTAATACGCAATCTCTTACTTAATCACAATTTCCTTTACAAAAATGTAGACCAACATCAACTCTGATTCCTATTGCTATCAAGAAAACACAATGGAAGGTTGTGATTAAGTAAGAATCTTTGCAAAAATAAGTAGCAGTATCTCATCTCCTGCTCACTGTCACTGAAGGTTTGTATGCAAGAACTTTCTTAGACTCATTAATGAAATCATTTCATGTGAATATAACGGGCATGTATCTCCTCATCATCCAAAAACAAAACACAAAGCACCTCATATAACTTAATGATAGCACTGATACCAAAGCAATCTAAACTTAGCACATTGAGTATGTCAAGAGAGCTGTTGTTTTGGTCTTTTTATACAAGGATTTTTCACTAAGGAATCTACCAAATTATATTCTTTGAACAACTTACGAAATGCGGTGAGAAATAACAATGACTCAAACTTTCAGAAATGAAATATAAAGAGTTCTGAATTGTGTGATGTTAGGTACAAACAAGCCAAACAGAACAAGCTCTGATGCCATACTACAAAATCTTAAGTTAATAGTATAAAGACCCAAACTTACATAATTAAATCCATATTTTCTAAGTTAACCAACATGAGACTATTAGTTACTCTACCATGTCAGAAATAATTCTCACTAATAATTATGGTTTGTAATTTCAAATTACAATCAAGAAGAGAATCCTATTTATTAATAAGTATAACACGATGTATAAACAACAAACATATCAAAACATGCCCATGAATAGCATCATCACTTACTTGTCAGAGAGCACCGAGATCTTATCAAAGAAATAATTTTTCTTCCTAAGCAATTGAAACCTCTCCTTATTGGCTAGAGTAATAACTGTAAACATTGATGAAAAGAACCCTGAATTATTAATTCAAATAATCAAAAGTGACAAACTCCTACAAGTGATGTAAAAACATCACAAGATTTCAATTAGACTTTTCAGATCACCAACCTGGATCTTTGCCACGTATGATATTAGCTTGAGTTTCAACCGGAGTATCTTCTGTTGGTCCTTCAGGGGCAATGTCTCTCTCAGATACTGATGTTTCGGTTTCAAACAAGCACACTGACTTCCCATGAATTTCTGGTTGATCATCATGTAAATTGTTCTGAATAATTTTTGAAATAATCTCATCTAAGTTGTCTGAATGTTCTTGATTTCCTGTCTCCATATTAAAAAGGGAGGAGTCTAATATATCCCCAGCCAACATATCTTCATGGTCATTGCAATCTTCTGCATGGTCAGAATCTCCTCCAAATTCCTCCCCTCCTGCAACTGAGTCATCTGGCTTATAAATTTTGCTAATTTCTTCATTGATATCCATCACACAAGGCGGAAGAACACTGTACACAAGAAACAAATCATCTTCATGGTTAAAGGATAGCATATGCTTTTAGTATAATCAAAGAAATGTCGACTTCGCAAAACATACTCATCCGATAGAGTTAAACCAGAAATGAGCCCAGCATGAGTAGCCTCAGTGTGATAGCACTGCATTAATGCATAAAACAAATTGATATCATGTGTCGCATTAAATAATTGCTAATTTAGAAGATTAAAAAAATAGACTTAATGAAATTTGGGAGCTTATCAACTAGACAACTGAGCAATTGCATATAGTCCAGCAAATAATCACAAGAAAGCAGGGACACCTCATGAAGAGAGGTACATGGGCTCCTATCAGCAGTCCATGCATCTGCGACAAAAAAAAAAAATCCAAAGATGCGATCATATGGCTTATGTGGTCAAGTTGACAAAAGGCTATTTACAAACAATCAGATATACTGAATAACGACAAGCGATACCTTCAATGTTGTAATCTGAATGAGATGTGTCCCTGAGCGTAAAATTCAAAAAATTAACTGCTATAGAATATACAAAAACAAGCAAACGACAAGCAATTATGGAATCTAATTACCCATCTTCTGGGATCCCAAGGTCAAAAGAATCAAGTTCGAATCTTTCGGGAATTATAATAGAAGCACCATGATATGGCTCGCAAATCGCTCCTGCCAATGGTGGAGTAGTTTCTAAAGATACACTGGCCTTGCCTTTCTCAGATACCTTACGCTGGCTTGTACCAGTCACTTCATCCGGCAACAATAACAGTTCATTAATTGAAGCCTTATTGATTTTTGTCAAGGCCTCATTGCAGTCCTTATATAAAAGCTCTACTTTCTTTGCATATATCTTTGCAGCTCCGAGAAGAAGTAGAGTCAAAATTCTATATGGAATTTCAGCATCAGGCAAAATTTTATCTGCAAGAAACATTAACCAGAAATCAAATCAGAATACAACATTAACTATAAAAAGGAAAAAAATCAGGAAATAGAACCAATACTGGTTGTTACACTGGAAACCCTGGCCAAAATATTTTTTTTTTTTCCAAATCTCGAAGAAATAGATTCCTAAAATCCATGAATTAGCAAGAACAATAAACAGAGAAGTCATTATCAAAGGTAATCAGATAAGATGAGCTTCTGACAAACCTCAAACAAAGTTTATTTCTCCAAATGCCAAAGGCACAAGTTCCTGAAACCCATGAAATTAGCAAAAACAACAGAACTCAAGCATCATAATATCAGCTACTTAACTGGAGTCTTACTGTAAAACTCAAACAAAACCCATTTCTTCCAGATGTGAAAGGGCATAGATAACTAAAATATATGAAATCAAACCTAAAACAAATTATGACAGTGACACCCAACGGAATGAAACAGTAAAAGAAATTGCCGTTCCAAAATAAATTCTCATATATGAAGGCAACCAACAACAGACCTACATCCTCCCCAAAAAAGGAAAGGGGAAACAGATCCAACAAGAACAATGCAGAAAGAGCATATGAACAAGCAAAAGCTGAGAACCTAAGTACCAATAGAGGAAGATATATCAGTGAAAATAACATAGTCCTAAAACCCCAAATAAAATTCAATTTTGCAAGTCAAGGACTTAATTCCTAATTCCACAACAGCAACAATAGAGGAAGATATATCTGTGCAAGCAATCAACTCCTTAGACCTCAAACAAAATTCAAATTTTCAAATGTGAATACATAAATTACTAAAGTTTACACACTCAACAACAACAACATCTAGAGCATCCTCATGAGAAAACACGTACCAATTGATGAGGAGATATCAGTGCTTGCAATCTGCTTCTTCTTAAGCTGCCTGAAAAAGTAAGCAGCCATCCAAATGTTGCCCAGAGGCCCCTTCCGGGTAAACAGAGCATTAGATTCAGACATGGCTGCTCCCTATCTCCACTGTTTCACTGCTTCACGAAAAACAAGTAAAGAGATATGGTGGGATAAACACACCTTTTCTTCTAAAGGAAGGCAAGGGAAGAGAAACCAGACAAGCGAGTCATTTAAAAATTAATATAAATGGAAATAATAAAAAAAATTTAATTATTTTACAAACTTACCCTCTGTATGGGTCCTCAAATCCTCCTACTTGTGTTTTAAATTTGGATTCAAGGTCATTTTTAATCAAATTCAGTGAATAAACAAGAATGGAAATGAAATTCAACTAAGACTGAAAGATTTAAATAACATTAATGGTGATTTGTAAGAAAATGGGCTTTCAACCAGGGGCATTTATGTCAACAAAAAACCAGCAGTAGATACCGCTGTCATCCTTCCAAATGGAGCATACAGACAAAAGTGGTTCTTCGCTGTCAGTGCCATCTGTGATGTGCAATGAGCGCCTTATGAGCCTCAATTCTCACGTTGGTTCCCCAAATGCTTTTCACTAATAACATAGAAGGCAGCAAATTATGTGCTTCAAACAAGACTTACGAAGCGCATGAGAATTAACAATGACTCTAGGTTAACAAAAACGAAAAAATAACTTATTAAGTTATGAAGTGCACAATAAATAATTTTGACTAATAATTGTGGTCTGTAATTTCAAATATCAATAAAAAACAAACTGCTACTAATAAATATAACACAATATAAAAATTCACATGCGTATATAAATAGGACAACATGCTTGTGAATAGCATCATTGCTACAACACACAGGTATCATCAAAGAAATACTCTCTTTCTGAGTAATTTTAGCAGGGGTTCTAAGCATAAGCTTTGATGAAGAAACCCTAAATTATAAGTCACATGGTCAAAAGAGTCAAACCCCTACTAGTGACATAAAAACATCATAAGAGTTTAGATTTTTAAGAGCACAAACCTGGATCTGGATCACATATAGCAATGTATTCGTGAGACTTTGATGTTATAGTTTCGGGCAAGTTTACTGGCTCCACATGAATTTCCATTTTGTTAACATGTGAATTCTTCTGAAAACTTTGTGAGACAATCTCTTCTAAGCACTCTGAATGTTCTTGATTCCTCTCCCTATACCAAAGAAAGTGGTTATTGCATTCTTCTGTATGGCAAGAGTCTCCACTGAATTCCTCCCCTTACTGCTTCTGAGCATTTGACTTGTTAATTTTGCTAAAATTATATCATCAATGGCCATCACATAAGGAAGAACACTGTAAAAATAGACATGAATCATATTCAAAGGTTAAAGGATCACATATGGTTTTAATACAAAATCAAAGAACTGCCAACTTTTCAGAACAAACTTGGACAATGGAGTAAAAGAAGCAGAACTGAACTCAGAATTGGAAGCAGTCCCCCCTGATAACACTGCATTAATGCAGGAAATGAATTACTACTGTATCATACTAAGTAATTGCTGATTAAAAGACTAAAACAAAGAAGGCATGAAATTTTCAGTGTTTGTCACCTCCATAGGGGAGCAATTGCATATAATCCAAGAACAGTTAATCACAGAGAATCAGGGCACTTGTTAAGAGAGGAACGCGGGAACTATCAACAGGCCATGCATCTGAGACACACACACACACACACACACACACACAACAACAACAACAACAATAACAAAATAAAATAAAAAAGTCCGGGTATGCAATCGTATGGCTTACATGGTAAAGTTAACAAAGGCCCATGTATAGACAAGCATACACACTGATAAAGACAAGAGTATAGCTGATACCTTCGATATTGCGCTCTTCATGAGATTTAGAGGTGTCTCTGAGAGCAAAACCAGAAATATCGAACAAATATTGATTAAGCAAAGATATGCAACATTAACAAAGCAGAAGATAATGCTTTGGAGGAAAAACAGTAAAGAAGATAATTTACAACTTGAGGGAAACCGCATTTAATAATTAAAGCTCACTGTTTACTAACAGAATGTTGATCACAAAAAAAGGTATATATACAAACTGCGCAAACATTAAATAAATGAACATGTATCATAACATAGTTGTTAGTTTCCTACACTTTTTGAAATTCAAAACATCTTCTACTCCTACGCTAATGTTTCTCAAGTATATTTTCAAGTTGTGAAGTTGCCGATAAAATGATATCACTATACGGAGAGTCTTGAGTGACATCAATACATCCAAAGCTCCTCAATGCCTGCAGATGCACAAAGATTGGAGTTTTGCTAGACTATTAATTACTAAGTAATCAAGAAGCAAAAAATTGGAGGTTGATAGAACATACCAGAATTTCATAGAAAACCTTGGCCGACTTGGTTCTAGTGCTACCTTGAAGGAAAGATGACAAATTGAGAGTTTTCTTTTGTTCTCCTTCTCTATGACTTGTGAATTTGTGATGCAGAAACCTTGCCACTACCCTGAAAACATTGGTAGTTATTAGTGGCATTTACCATGGCAATTGTTAAGATACTTATTGTTTTACAACATTGCAAAATACTTGGTAAGTCCTATGCATGTGTGTGGTTAGGGTCGTAGGGGATAAGCCAAATCCTCCACAACCAAATACCTTATTACTTTTTTAAAAAAAGAAATTTAATTATTTAAATAAATATATTTAATAATTAATTTTTTAAGAAAATATTACTATAAAAAAATATGATTATTCAGCAAATTAGAATGTCAACTTTAAAATATTTAATTTTGATGACTACTAATTAAGTCAAGGTTTGATCAACTCGAATAAAAATTTTCCTCCATTTATCTCCGATCAAACAACCCTTGTGGTTCCAACTCACCTGGTTGTTTCCGAACATCCATCATCCTCTGCAAACACACAAGACTATTTGAGATATTGGTGTTCAATGATAACCCATTAGTATTTAATAAACTAGAAGCAAAATAGTATCCTGTTATTTACTATTTACTTAGCACCTTGTTCATTGCTATACCCTCCACGAGAGTCGAGATCCTGTTGACAGATAGCAAACCACAAGTTTCAATGATACTGCTAGAGTAGAATTTGTAAAATAAAATGTTTGAGATAAGAGAAAGATAAGCTGATAATTACTCCATCCATCATATTCAACACAGAATCTGAAGATGATGACTCCATAGATTTTGCTTTCATTTCAAGTAATTTGATAGCTGCCGGAGTGTCAGGAGTTTCTGGAATTAGGACATAACTATTTTCCTGAATAGAAATTTTCTCCAAGGGATTATCAGAACTTCCCTCTTGCAAATTGACATGCTCAATGACACATTGGTGATCGACCTGTTCAACGCTACTTTGCAAACCAATTGGCTCAGTAACATCTTGTAAATCAATCGGTTCAGCAGCATTTTCCAATGGTTCAATGGGTGGTTCAACGGGTTCAACCAGAAATTCTGAAAGTTTCTTCAATGGAGATGCATTGGGTAATTTACCCTTGTAAAGAGCTTTGAGTTCCAAAGGCATGCCTATATGAAGATTGGCTAATGAGAACACACAGATGTTAATATACAGTATAAAAATCCAACTATGTGAACTTACAGGTTATCAATGGTTCCATAAAAACCTCCTGCACATTAGCAAATCTGCATGCCTTCCAAATATCTAGACAGGTAATGGGTAATTTTCTCCGTTTGCATACTAAATTGCTTGAATTCATTATTCCACGCTTAAGAGAACTAGACATTTACAATTAAGACCAAAATGAATTCCAAATCAAGCCTTGAATTAAAAACATATAGCATGCCACATTTTGCAAGACTTTCCTTGCATGCAATCTTGCCCATTTTTCATGGTTACCTAAATTAATTCTAATTCCTATAATTTAAAATACAACTGAGGCTTCCTATCTTGACTGTGATTCTTACATTTTCAGAGTATAGTCGTATCCATATTGCTACCAAAAAAGCGAAAGATCAACTGTGATAAGTGTCAAGCAAAAAATCTGTCAGAAAAACTTAGTGTTGTACTTCACTTCCTGTTCACTGTCACCCAAGTTTTGCCCATAAGCCTTTTCTTTGACTCTTAACAAAATCATTCGCATAAATAAAATGGCCATGAATCCCCTATCATCCAAAAAATTAACACGAAGCACCTCGTACAACTTATCATAAAACTGATGTCAGAGCAATCTAAACTTAGCATTTCAATATGAATCGAAAAATAGGTCCGATGACCATGTCAAGAAAGCCTTTATTTTAGACTTTCAAAATAACAATGACTCTAGCTTTCCAAAAACGAATAACAAGACCTATGAAGTGCATGAGAAACAATTTTTACCAATAATTGTGGCTTGTGATTTCAAATGTCAATCAAGATGAAACTGCTATTGACATCTATAACAAGGTGCATAAATAAAAAAAATTCACTTACATATATTAATAACAAAACATGCTCAGGAATAGTAACATCACTTACTTATTAGTCAGCACAGAGGTCTCATCGAAGGAATACTTCCTCTTCCTGAGTAATTGAAACCTTTCCCTTTGAGCAGGAGTTGTAACCATAAGCTTTGGACCTGAATTATGAATCCACAAAATTAAAAGTGTCAAACTCCAGGTGATGAAAAATCATCAAATGAGTTTAAATGAACTTTTAAGAGCACCAACCTTGATCTTTATCACAAATGATGTTATCATGGGGTTTTCGTAGGAGTTCTATCTTCTGTTAGCCCTTCAAGGCCAATGTCTTTGTGAGACTCTGATGTTATAGTTTCAGGCAAAGTTTACCAGTTCCACATGAATTTCTGGTTGATTAACATGTGAGTTCTTCTGAATAGTTTGTGAGACAATCTCTTCTAAGCTCTCTGAATGTTCATGATTTCCATTCTCCATATCAAAGAAGGTGGAGCCTAGTATATTCCGGGCCACCATAGTTTCAAGGTTATTGCAATATTCTATATGGTCAGAATCTTCTCTGAATTCCTGCCCAACTGCTTCTCCACCATCTGACTTGTAAATTTTGTTAATTTCTTCATCAATATCCATCATATAGGATGGAAGCACACTGTAAAAGTAGACATAAATCATCTACAAGGTTAAGGATAGCATATGCTTTTAGTAAAATCAAAGAACAGCTGACTTTACAAAACATACTCAGCCAATGGAGTAAAACATGCAGAACTGAACTCAGCATTAGAAGTAGTCTCCCTGTGATAACACTGCATCAATGCATGAAATGAATTAATATCGTATTGTATTAAATAATTGCCGAATAGAGACATGAAATTTCAATCATAGAGAAGCAGGAAACCTTGTCAAGAGAGGTACGTGGACTCCTATCTGCAGACCATGCATCTGTGATGGAAAAAAAAATGCAGGTATGAGATCATGTGGCTTATGTAGTTGAGTTAACAAAAACTATTTATAGATCAGCAAATATACTGATAAAGACGAGTACATAGCCAATACCTTCAATGTTGCACTCTTCACGAAAGTTACAGTTGTCTCTGAGAGCAAATACAATAAAATTAACAAATATAGAATCCCCAGAGACACGCAAACAGCAAGCAATTTGGGAAGCTAATTACCTATCTTCCTGGATCCCGATGTCAAAAGAATCAAGTTCAAATCTCTGAGGAATAGTGATAGAAGTATCATGATATGGCCCGCCAATCACTCCTGCCAATGGTGTAATAGTGTCTAAAGTTCCACCGGCCTTGTGTTTCATTGCACGGACGCCTTGCTTAGATACCTTATGTTGGGTAGTATTGGCAACTTCTTTGGATAGATTTAACTGGCTATCAATTGAAGACTTACAGATTTTCATCAAAGCCTCATTGCTATCACGGTAGAGAAAGTCTACTTTCTTTGAGAATATCTTTACAATGCCCAAAAGCAGGTGAGCCAAAGTTCTATATGATAGTTGAACATCATGCAACATTTTGTCTGCAAGAAACATTAAGCAAACATAAAAGCAGAATACAACATTAACCAGGGGAAAGAAAATCAGACCACAAGCTAAAAAGGCAACATTGGTATGACATAGAACCAATACAGGTTGCTAGACTGAAAACCTCAAACAATATATATATATATATATATTCAAATTTAAAAGATGTAGATTCCTAGAACCTATCAATTAACAACAGCAGTAATAAACATAGAATTCATTGTCGAAAAGTAATCAGCCATGATAAGATGAGCCTCCAGCAAAATATACTGTTCCAGTTGCCATGGACGTAAGTCCCCAAAACCTATGAAATTAGTTATAACAACAAACCTCAAGCATCATAATACCAGTTACTTCATTGGAGACCAACTACAAAACCTCTAACAAAATTCATATCCTTCAAATCCAAGGGCACAAATAACTAAAAACCTACAAAATTAAACATCATAAAAAATGAAGTCATCGGATACAACCAAAACTCTCCACAACAGAACAAAACAATGAAAAAATTGGCTATTGCAGAACAAACTATCCTCATCTCCCAATGCAAACATCAACAACACAACACCCTCCATAACAAAACAAAGGGGATACACAAACCAATAAGAAACAACAACAAAAACAGCAACTATGGAGGAAGATATACCGGTACAACTGTGATTCTGTGAAAAGCAATCAATATTCCTTAAAACCTCAAAGAAAACATAATATTTCACATGTCAATTCTGTGAAAGCAATCAATATTCCTTAAAACCTCAAAGAAAACTTAATATTTCACATGTCAATTCTGTGAAAGCAATCAATATTCCTTAAAACCTCAAAGAAAACTTAATATTTCACATGTCAAGACAAAATTTCTCAAAAGACTGAACTAAAACAACAACAACAACAACAACAACAACTAACAACAGGTAGAGCATCTAAATGAGCAAGGGATTACCAATGGAGGAGGAGATGTCAGTGCTTGCAATCTGCTCCTTCTTAAGCTTCCTGAAAAAGTAAGCAGCCACCCAAATGTTGCCCAGAGGGCCCTTCTTGGAAAGCATAGACTTGGAGTAGAACATGGCTTCTCTCTATATCTCTATCTCCACTCTTTCATGATTCACTACTACATGAGAACAAGAATGAAGAGCAATGGTGGGATTTAAAACTCTCTTTTTTTTTTTGTTCCTTCTCTTCTGAAGGAAGCCAAGACCAAGAGAAGGAGAAACCAACCCAGAGAGTCATTTAAAAATTAAAAATTAAAAATTAAAAAAATATTAAAAAAATACATTGATTAATTTTACCAAATTACCCTCTCACTGTGCCTTAAAACTCCCACCACTGTTAATTTTGTGTTGAATTTTTTGTCACAATTTTAATTTATTTTATTAATAAATTAGGATGGTAACAAGATTCCATTGAAGAATATTGCGTTTCTTAGCCCTGGGGGTTTTTGTAGAATAATAAATTTCCAAAATTGAGAATAAAAACGGAATTGGCTATCTTTGTTGTCAGTGAAGAGACATAAAACAATTAAATAATATTACCAATAACTAAACAGACAGATTACTATTATTATTATTATTTATTTTGAGGGTTTATTAGTGAAAGAAAACAAGATAACGAGATTTGAGTGGTGTAAAGTGTAAAGGATACGGACATTTATGTCAATCGACAAGATATAATTTTAATTTAAATTTTTAAAGATAAATAACAATAATAATAATAATAGTAAATAAATAAATAAATAAATGGGAAGGGGTGAGAGTGACCGACAAGGCGACTCCACAACCCTTTGTCATTTTTGAATTCCAAGTGACGTCCACAGTTAGAGAGCGCCACGTGCCACGCACGTGTCCGGCAGTAACTCCAACCTAAATAAATTTTAGTTGTTGGGTTACCATCCATTAAACAAACAAGAATAACAATACAATCATAGATTCATAATATTCAAAGAAGAAAAAAAAATGAGGAACAAAAATGTTGTAGATTGATAACATTCTCCCAGATACAACAAAATTCCGCAGGAAATATTTATTGAGCTAAACTCAGTAAGTTCTGTTGAGCGAGATTAGCCGGAGAGGATGATGATGATAATAGGTTAAGGTGTACATATTGGGGAAAATAAAAACTGGACCTTGTGTCAAATGAACTACTGGTTTGATTGATTGTTTTACAAATTGAGGATCAGTTCATGCAAGAGCTTTCTGAACCTCTGCAGTAACTTCTTTTGGTGGTTTCTCGGCGTGAAGTTCTGCGACAACACCCTTCTTGGTATAATAATCAACAACCTGCAATAGTTTCTGCAGTATTACGGTTTATTTCCTTAGTTGTTGGCATTACCGAATAAACTAAAAGAGAAGATGAGAACATCAGATGGATATTGCAGTTCGATCAACAATAGCATGTCTAGTCAATTGGTTGGTTTCTAGAATTATTTGGATCATAATGTTTGAAGTTGAGGATTTAAACACAAACTCACAAAGAATAGAAAAAATTTTGGTTTGCCAAAACTAGAATGAGAATGACGCAATTATTTAATCCACATGGAAGCATGATTGCATGGTTTACTTCTATTCATGGGCATGGAAAGTAGAACGGTAAAACTATAGTTGATGACGAGGATTCACAAGCTGACGACAATTAGAGGACTAAGACAAGACAACTTAACCGCAATCTGACAATTGACACATTCAACACAATTTAGAAAAGATAGAAACAAAATAATAAGGTGCAGAAGAGGATCTAAATAGCAAGTCAAATCAATAGGAAATTTAAAAGAACAATTGAAACAAGACGGGTATAAAATAGTCACAACATACAGGTTCAGTTTGTCTGTGAAAAGCTTCAAGTCTTGACTTGAGGACCTCTGCAGTGTCGTCTTTCCTTTGCATCAGGGGATCTCCTGTGACCTATTATAATAAAAGAGACAGCAAGAAGCATAAACATCAGTTTGAGAACAAATAAGAAATGATAGGTAACATATCTTAATCACTAGGAGCTAAGAAGCCATCTGCTTATAAAGAGGTGTAATATCTTTGAGAGAAAATATATTACAATTATTGAAGATGATGTCAAACGTTATAATATTGTTTAAAAGTGTAATAACAATAACTTCTCATCCCTTAGTATAAAATAAAGCAAGAGTCAGCTAGAAAATGCTGCAATATTGTGCTAAAACAAGAACAGAAATTTGGTCTTTCGACATTTAACAAAAAGTACCAGTGGATAAAATAAAAAAAGAAAAAGCATTCATTTTGAAAAGCTTTCAGGGTATTGCACATTATTCAAGTATAAACAAATTGCTTTCAGGGTAGTGCAATATTGTGATCAATTCACATGGTAGATGCATCATGACACTGCATGGTAAATAAGATAAATGCAATGGGGACTTCAACATTTCAAACCTCCTAATCAACAAATTCAGATAATATCTCTTAAAAATTCCTCACCTAATGAAGTTATGGGACTACAATGAAGAAGCTAATTCTACAGCTCCATAAAGGACCAAACCAAACAAATTGTCCTTATACAGACATTGATTAATGCCCATAACCAGAGCATCAGATATTAAATGCTAGGGATAACTGAATCGGCAAATAAACCAACTTAAAATTCTCTTACATCATCAATGCCAGGAACCTTTGGAGGTGCAAATTTTGTATGGTAAGTCCTCCCACTTGCTTGATGGATCCAACGGCCAGTAATTCTTTCTTCTAGTATAGCATCATCTATTGCAAAGTTGAGCACTTTGTCAATTTTGGTGTCTTGCTTTGCTAGCATTTCATCAAGCTGCATCCATGCAACAAAATAAATCAGTGAAAAGCTTTGCACAAACAACTCCAAAAGGGGCAGAAGATCTATCAAAAGAATGCAGAGATGAAACATCCATTGCACATAAAAGAAATAAACATAGATGACCTTTTCTGCCTGCACAACAGTCCTTGGAAATCCATCAAGTATGAAACCTTTCTGGCATGATGGTTTTTTTATGGCTTCATCAATTATTCCAACAACCAAATCATCAGAAACAAGGTCTCCCTGCAAAAGACGACAATATCAACAATGATCCAACCAGATTCTAAACTGAACTATATGAAAATCTACTTTTTTTTTATTGCTTTTTCCTTTTATATGCTCTGTTCAAAATAAAGCAAAAAACCTTGTCCATGGCTTCTTTGGCTTTGATTCCAAGTGGGGTCTTAGCAGCTACAGCAGCTCTCAACATATCACCAGTCGCCAAGTGACACAGGCAATATTCATCCTTTATAATTGGTGATTGGGTGCCTTTCCCAGATCCTGGCGGACCTGCAAGTAAAAAAATTACATTTTTACTATGCCCTAATGCCACCAAATTTGCATATTGTACAGACTATCAAAGACATCAAATGTAGAAGATAATATACCGTTTAATAGTTCAAGAAAATTTGAGGCCTACAATCAATGGATGTAAGTAATGTAACCATCAAACTCTATCTCAAGGACACATCAACACCACAAGAAACTTTTAGGCCTACAATCAATGTATGTAACCATCAAACTCTATCTCAAGGACACATCAACACCAGATGCAAGCATGAAGTAAAGCTTAAGGACATGTAAGAAACCTAGGAAATAAACACCTAACTTGGTCTCTAGTCTGCATTAGCTACAATTTCTATTTCTCAAGTCAAAATTCCAAAATTTTAATTTTTTTTCCTCACCTTTTCCAATGGATTTGTCTACATGCTTCCTTTCTACCAATAGGTTCCTCTAGGTAAGCAGATCACTGAACTACTGTTCTCAATCAACTAACCACACAAATCCCTTTGCTCTAACCTACATTTAAAGAACCTAACAAAATGCCAAAACTTCCAAATCCCATCTAAGCATTAACAAAAATAGTGAAATCAATGACAAGTCCAAACATTTATCCAATCAATATAAACAAAAATCCAAAACAAAAAAAACAAAATTAATTTCAACAAAGATTAAAACCCATAGAAATCAAAATGAAAACAAGAAGAAAAACACCAGATCGTAAAATAGATTCAAAGAGAGAGAATCAAGATACCAATGAGGATAAGGCGCTTGTCAGGCTTGGAGGAGCACTTGAAGCGGCGAAGGAGCTCCGTCATAAGCTCAACTGAGGGAACATCCTCCAAATCCACAGCGCTACCGCTCGCCATCGCTCTCCACCACCGAGGTCCTCGATCTAGAGATCACTGATTCCTTTTATAGGAGAAGAGATCGAAGAGAAAAAGCGCAAGGGTTTGAACTTCTTCTCGAACGGAGGCGGACGACTCAACGCTCAAACCTCACTCGGTTTCGGATACCCGCACATAGAATGTTCCGCCGGAGAAGTTTAATTATCTGTGGTTCTCTTATCTCAACCGTTGATGCTTTATGTGACGGTGGATTTGAGTGAAACCTTCATTTGTTCGGTGAATCCACCTACTCTCGCTCACCAACCCGTCATTAGCATTTTTACCCCTACATAATCTGGTATTTATAGGAGAAATGATCCCAGACACGGTAGCGGTTACTGTAGAATCGAAATATGACACATTTTTACCGATTAAATTAGCTCAATTTAATGACTTCTAAAGTAACATTTTTTTACTATAATTACTAATATATTTTTTTATTATATAATAAATAAATAAATAAAATTCTATTATTAAAAATAAATCACATTATAAAATCGAATACACTGGATTAAAGATGTATTTATAATAGAGAAATAATGTATGCATATTAAAAAAAATATAGAGGAAAAAAAATAATGGTGGAGACAGGAGAGAAAGAGAATCAAATAAGATGCAAAACAGTAAATACAACATTGTTGATGATTTTTTTTTGGGAGAGTATAAATAAGGTTGAAGAACTAATATCATTTGTTTACTATTGCGATCAATAAATTGACAATCACAAATTCATCCGATGTTGTTACTGTTTACTGTTCATCTCAGTTTTATATTATATAAATATTATTGTTTATCTCGCTCTATTTTTTATAAGAGTTATTGTACATTTAAAATCAAATGCATTGCATTGAATTTGAAATAGACAACGATTTACAAACATTTATAAATAAAAAATCTACCAATGTTTTTTAGTTGCGGCAGCTTTTTTATAATATACATGTACATAATTAGTCCAAATTTCTATGAGATAAAATAAAATAAAAAAGTTTCCTTGTAGCTCCACTTTCAGTGAACCTTTCATATGTAATTCTTATGTGTTATATTTTTTGTATTTTTGTACTTCTGTATTGTATTGGTTTTTTTTTAATTTATGATTTATTTATTTTATAAAAAATTAAAAAAATAATTAGGATTTTTATGTAATACTAGTTAACTAGATCGATTTGATCCTTTTAACTTGATCATGATCTTTTTAATTTGATTTGAATTTATATAATATTATGTTTTATAATTATGAATAAACCACAAGTAAATTTCACATCTTAAATTTTGAATAAAAAGAAAAATAAAATACCCACCGCTCCATCACAAGGATGTTTTATATCACGATAATTATATACTAATCATATTATTTTTACGTTTATATGTTTTGATAGGTCCAGTGGATAGTATAATTAAGAGAGTTACTCAAAAACTCACTAGAATAAAAAACACACACAAAGCAAAAATAAGGAGACATACAAGTTAGTAACCCAGTTCAGCACAACCTTGTCTACATCTGGGGATCAAGCCCGGAGAAACAATCCACTAAAAGAGGTGATAGAATAAAGAGTACAACTCTCACTTTCTCACTCAAGACAAAGAATACCCTCTTAAGATTGTCCGATGCCCACTCTCCTCAACCCTCACCAAAGGATCTCTCACTTGTGGCTCATCCTAAATCTTCAAACAGGATATCTTATATAGACGCACCGACGTCCAAATAAACTTCATCTTTTAGAATTCTTCACGGCTTCCTAACTTGGACACCTTCCAAAGTTAGATGTTGCAACACCCAGTTGCAACATTGCCCATCTTATTGAACATGACTAAGTTCTAGCCAGTTGCACCCGAATTTATGACCTTTAACCTTCCTGGTTCCTTTAGTCCGCCTCATAGCAGATGACTCGACCCGAGCTCTTCCTGCCTCACTGTCTGTAACTGCTTCCTTCCTCATGTCATTTCAGCAGGTCCTCTCTCCCGAGAGATGCGCTTACCAAGGCACACGCAACCATCTCACCAAAGATGGTCACCGAAGATTAAGGCTGTAAAGGAGCCGAGCAGAGCAGAGCTTTGCCTTGTTCAAGCTTGGCTCGTTACTATTTAATCGAGCTTGAAATCGAGCCGAGCTTTTCGAGCTTCATTTTTTATGTTCAAGCTTGGCTCACTTATTTTAACCGAGCTCGAGCTCTAATCGAGCTTCTTCGAGCTTCATGCTCGAGCTCAACTTGTTAAGAAAATTCGAGCTTAGACTTAGCTAGCTAACTCTGATTAAGGCTTGACTATTTTTTTATATTTTTATTTTTATTTAGTAAACTTATTTAATGAATCATTATCAAGTGTGACTCAACTCAATTTGAGTTTGATTATATTAATGATTGTTACAAATAAAATTGTAAATGATACTATAAACGAGCTTTTAATTATACAATAAACGAGTTCTTCACAAGATTTAATGAGGCGAGTTTGGTGGTGTTCAAGCTAGGCTCGTTTATCTTATGAGCTCATTTAACTTAATGAACTAGTTGACCTGAGCTTTTAATGAGCTTAGCCTTCGAATAGTAGTTTATAGCCCTATATGTGTAACTCAAATTGACAACATTGACATAGTCACATATACATCTTAATATACATATACATATATATAATGTAATATATATATATATATATAAAAACGAGCTCACAATCTAGCTTATAAACGAGCTTGTTCATGAGCTTGGTCACGAGCTGTGTTCGCGAGCCAAAACGAGCCGAGCTTTTGGGTGCTCAAGCTTGGCTCGTTTATTAATCGAGCTTGAAAATGATGTTCAAGCTTGGCTCGTTTACAATATGAGCTAAACACGAACGAGTCTTTATCGAGCCGAACACCGAGCTACTCACGAACGGCTCGGCTCAAATACACCCCTACCGAAGATCACCCGATCTTCTTTCCAAACTTGGTCCAAGTTTGGTCTTCCCAAATGATCTTGGTTTGACTCATGGAAATATTGTTACTAAACTTGATCTGGTCTCATCCAAGTTTAACCTTCAATATCTTCAAGCATGATCTCCAATCATCCATGCTTGGATCTTTAAATCTTCAATCAAATCTCAAGTCATCTTCAATCAATCTCCATACATGATTAGTCTTCATAATTAGCTCTTTAGATCTTCCTTCAAATTGTGTTACTAAATATGGTATTGATAATCTTATTGGCTTGTCCTTGTCTAACTTAGTTTGTGTCTTCAAATAGCTTCACACCAAACTAAAGCTCATGCAATCTTCATGATTTTATATTCTTGCCAATGATAGAATATTCCTCTCACTCTCTTTAAAGTAGATCTTTCCTAAAAGGAGTTTTACAAAGGATATGATTTATCATTCCGGATCTTACCAAAGATAGATAAACATTCTTAAAATAAAAGTTGCATTTTTTTAAGAGATCCTTTTAAGTTGATGCGCTTTCCAAAATTAGTTAATCATCACATAAACCATTGAGAGGAATTTCTTTTAAACAAAGTCTCCACAATGATCTATTAGCATCTTTGTATCTTCTCATGTCATGACACCAAGTTTTAGCCACATCATCATCCTAGTCACTCTTTCTTTTTGCCAAGTCATCATTGCCACATCATCTTCCTTTGTCATGTCACCTCTTAGTTTGTCATATAATACCAATCTATATCGTCAGACCTAACATGTGCATAGTAACCTGAATGGCTATATTTACAATCTAGGCAATTAGTTCATAGATTCAGCACAATGATTTTATTATTGTTTGTTCTAATTAAAAAAGTTTAGTGCCTCATGGAGTTACATGATTGACTATCTGTAACATTTGCCTAACTTTTGACTTTTGGGTTTTAGCTTAACCGGCTGACTAAAGACAGAAGTGATAGTCTACTGTCGAAGCAGTGAAGAGGTCTATCCACTTCACAGGTTCACCCAACAGGCGACAAACGCGAGTTACGCAACATAGAGACCCAGGATCCTAACCCAACCGTTGGCTAATTCTTTTATATTCTTTATATTAAAACTTTAGCTGCCGAATCACTCATGTTATGATCTTCTACATCCTAGGTCTCCCCGTTCCGTCACACCTACGAAGTTATGATGGCAACTCCTGGCTTCGGGAGATGAGGTAGAACAAGGACAGACCTCAACAAAGCCCTAAAAAATCTGTTCAGACAAAACATCAAACAGCCTTTTTCTGAAAGAAGACATCATCAAGAATATGATACCCTGGTGATTGATTCCATCCTGCTTTTCAGAACTCAATACCGCTGATTCAAACCTTTTTATCATAAACAAAATATAAATCAAAATTATAACTATAGTTAATTCTAATGCATTATCATCAAGTAATAATAAGCCAGACACTGTGCAGCAAATAAACACTTACTGTTAAGCCTGTAAAAATGATCAGATTTGTTTTCCTGACTGAAATTCACAATGCTCAAGTTTTAGTGCTCTCCAAATTGTTTAACCATTTTCCTCTTCAGTATCTTCTCAAACTCAGTATCTGAATATGAGAGCACTTGATTCAGTACAAGCCTCACACCGCATTCCTTCACTCGTCGGTATCTAGGCTTTATTCTCTCCTCAAGACTGTAACCAAAATAATGCGGAAATTTCACAAGCTCTGATCTTGGATAATCCATTGTCAAAAAATATTTCCACTTCGGTAACAAATTATCGACAATGCTGAAAGTGTACAATGCTCCATATCGCAATACCATTGTGCTAATCTCTTCTATACTGTAACCTCTCTCAATGAAAAATTCAGTAACTGGCTTTAAACTTGCTTCAATGTTTAGACCGAATGTTTGTGGACACCGGATGATGAGTGATGATACATTGATGCCTAACGAATCAAAGTATTCGGCTGTTGGCCTGAGCTTATCATCCACACTATAACTTATAATGTGCGGGCAGCGTGTTAAGATCTTTCCTATGTTCTTATCTGAGATGCCTAATTCATGGAGGTAGTCAATTGTTGCTTTCACTTTCTGTCTGCTGTAAGTGAGGAGTGCAGGAAACCGATAAATTACCTTTGCCCACTGATTTTTATCAATGCCTAAGCCCTCAAGGTAAGTCATCATTGGCTTCAGATTCTCCGAAAGGCTAATGCCACATAACTGAGGCCTTTTGTAGAGGATAGCAGGGATGTCGGGACGTGGTACACCTAATTCAAGCAGGAAATCAACCAGAGGTTTTATTTTCCGGTCCAAACTGTAATAAGCAAAGGATGGAAACCTGCGAACTATTGTTTTTATCTGGTCAAGGTCCATGCCAAGATCGATGAGGTAGATCACCTGATCAGGAAGGAGGCCTTCAGGACTTTGTTGAGACACTCGAGCAACTGCTCTATCTTTCTTGGAGCTAATATCGGTACTTGTTATCTGACAAGAAGATGAAGATCTTTCCTTGCATGGAGGATTTGGGAAGTTCTCCACCACATCTACTAAAAGATCACCATGTTCTTCGAGTAAAGATTCAAGGAATGGATTAAGAGCATCCCTGATTTCAAGTGTAGTAAGTTCTCTTCCTGCAATGAAAGATGCAGCAAAATCAGTGGTTGAAGATTAGGTGTTTGGGCAAGGCAAGGTAATTGTGTATTAGGAATTCGAACCTACTAGGTAACGAGATTTGTAAGTTGCATGAAGCTTCAACATAAGGTGATCGATAAAAGGATCTGATTTGTTGATTATCCTTGCTGCAACTGCATTGCTCATACCTTGTTTCCTTAAAAATAAAGAAAGAACAGCTTTTGCCTCCTCTCTTTCAGCAGCCAGCAAGCTAGAAGGCACAGACGTGAAGCTAAGGTCCCCTTCTACTCCAGACTCATCTACTACAGCATAAAATTGAATTCACTAAGAATATCACAACACAAATGAAGTAGTGTATTTCAAAATAAGCAAATACTCACAAGATTTTGCTTTGCAGATAAGTATTTGTTGTGAAACTTTTAGTTGAACCCTGTCATAATAAAAAAATATGCATCTGATATATTTGCAGTAAGAGATTGAATACATCTATGAAACTTCCAAATCAAGCTAGAATTTTTTAACATAAACTTCAGTTTCAGTATGAGAAATGCATAATGCTGTCAATTACAGCAGCAACATTTATCTTTATCCAATTATTTTGGAAAAAAGGTGCTTCTCAATGAAAAGAATAAAGGAAAGCCAGCAGGACATGACAAATAGGCCTAATATAAAGATGAACAAACTCTAATCCTCAACAAAACATTAGTTGTTATATAAATTTTGACTAGCAAACTCAAACAAACATGCAAAAGCCCTTCCGAAATTACAGATTGATTTAGCTAGGGAACAAAGTAGCAGCTTCTTATTGCAATGAAGCCTCCACACTGAATTCATGGAAAAAAAAAAAGAAATTGCATTGCATTCCATTTGAAAAGAACAGAACAAATTAACAAAATCATCTTCACTAGCAAACTCAAACAACTATCCTTTCATTCATACAGTAGTCACAATACAAAAAAATTAAAAAAATAACAAAATAAAACCTGTCAAATATGCTATACAGTTAAAAATTCACTTCAAAAACAAGTGAAATTTTCGGAGACTTCTCCACTAACTTCACAAACTAAGAAACAGACCGCAAGACCAACCAAAGAACCAATTTTCAGCCAAGAATGCATAGGAGAATGTGGAGTTTTGTAAGGAACCTGGACACAAAGAAGAGCCTCGAGAAATTCCGATGCCGGAGAGAAAAGGCCTTGATCCTGGGACAGTAAGAGGCCTCCAGAGCACCCCATGGTCTCTAAGAAGCTCCCTTGCTAACTTGTGGTGCTGGTGCTTTGTGAGGCTCTTAAAGCCTCACTGAATCATCTGGCCAATATTAGTGGGCCCATTTAGCACCTAAGAATCTTATCTCTTTTAACACCTAAGCTACTTCAAGGTCGATGAGTATCTATTATACAACATTCATCGCCATTGTCTGCCACTCTTACTAATGATAAGCTTTATCCCTCTCACCCAAAGCTCGGCCATCTCATCTCCACCGTCACAAACAAAATGCACTTCCCTGCCCTTCATTGTCACTATCCTGAAAAGTCCCGGTTCATAACCATCACCCTTTCTCTTCCTATTTTTCAAGAAGGACAAGCTGCCACCAATCTCTGCCTCCCTGCATGCCACATTCCTACGCCTGGCTTTTCCCCATCTCAGCACGCCCAAGTCCATCACCATCTTCAGCATCTTCTTATGAGGCCTTCCCTTTCCAAATTTAGTGTGCTTCTTCACTCTACTTCCTTGCAAAACCAAGTCCATTGCCATTACGTCCATTATCACATCCTCTGCTTTGTTGTCAAACACTTTGTTCACCCGTGCTAGTGAGAGTGCTGTCTCTCCTTCCGGCGTCCTGATGTCATACTCTGCTCCACATGCCAGCAATAGTTCACAAATGGTACTGTGCCCTTCCCTGGCTGCTAGCATCAGTGGAGTGTATCCATCACCATTGATGCCATTAACATCAAGTCCTAAATTCATTAAGAGACGCATTGCAGCCATGTTTCCCTGCCGAGCTGCACAATGCAACGCATAGAACTCTTCGGCATTACCTTTCTCCAACGCAGACTCAAGCATCACCTGCTCAAAAAGATCTCTGTTCTTGCTAGACTGAAAGATACTGATGGCTGTCTCCCCTGCTTTGTTGCGCAGCTTCACATTAGCACCAGCAAATGCTAAGGAGCGGAAAGCATCAATATGGCCTTCTTGAGCTGTGATCATGATGGCAGAGTATCCATTCTCATCTTGCTCATCAAGATCAATACCTGGATGCTTCAGTAAAACATCCAAAGCCGAAACATCACCATGGTGAGCAACAAACATTAGCGGAGAGAAGATGTTGGTATTGCTTGATCCAGGAATTCTTCCAGAATGGATCAAGTTAAGCAGCGTTTGCTGGTAAGTAAAACTCCACTTGTTTGAAGCTGCAATGAGGGATGCAGTTACACCAGTTGAAGTGACCATGCCGAGATCAGCACCAGCAGATACAAGAACCCGAAAACACTCTTCATGCTTGAAACGTGCGCAGAGCATCAACGCTGTCTCTCCACTATCCATCCTAGCATTAAGATCACACTTAGCATCAATCAAACTCTGCAATATCTTGAGATTGCCAAGCCAGGCAGCCATGTGAAGTGGTCGGAATTCATTCTTCCCTGAGGTCTTAACACGGAGCTCACAATCAGCTCCACAAGCCAAGAGCGTGTCAATGGCGCGATGGTTGGAGCAAAGGATTGCATAATGGAGAAGACTACGTCCACAGTGCAATGCATTGGGAGAGTAATGCTGAAGAAGCATGCGAAGAATAGAGCCTGTGGATTCAAAGTACTCAACTGCGCACCAGGCTGCATTGTAGGGCTCTGAGAGCCCTGCTCCCACTCGGAACTCCTCACCGGTGGTCGTGTCCCAAGACCATGCACCAAGACTAACCTTCACGTCCGTTCTAACTCCCGCCTGGAATAGAAACAAATCAGAGTTGATAGATACAAAGATTAATAGATAGATATTAAATGAATCAAGTGAATTAGTGCTTGCCTGCAAGAGAAGCCGGACAACGCTCTCCTGTCTACCAACAATGGCAGCGAATAGCGGAGTGCAGTCTGTGTTAGCGTGTAAGGTTGGCTTTAGAGATCGAAGTAGCACACGGCCTGCTGCATTTGCATCTACTCCGCACTGTGAATTTATGTAATGAAGTCAACACAAATTGGTAAGCACCAAGAAAGGGTAAAATCAGAAAAAGTTGCTAGCTTCAGAGTGTGAGAGGTTAGAAACAATAATTGAATAGTACATCTATGTATTATTCTACATGACTCTGAAAAAGATGCAAATTTTTAAAAATATATGTTTTTGACACCAAAATTCTATTAACTCAAAAATTAAAAAAAAAATTGGGTAAGATCCGCCGAAGCGGGTAGCCTTAACCATGTGTGGTAACAGGTAAGCTCGAAAGCGTTCCCGTCCCTGTCAGGGGAGATGCCAACCGTCTCTCCTTTCAACGAACACGACTAGCTGGTTCCCACTCTAAGTTATATCCAGACTCAAACTCGTCTCATTAGTCGATGTGGGACTAATTGTAAGGACAGAAACGTAATAAGAATACCTTTATGAGGGTTTGCACAACATCGGCGAAGCCACGAGACGAAGCAGTGAGCAGCGCATGAACGGCGACCTGGGGCCGAATCTGATCAGAGTCCATGAGTAACCTGGTAAGCTTTGCATGCCCATGAGCGCAGGCTTCAAGAAGAGCTTCCTCGCATGCGCGTTGCGATGCGCCCGCCTTCACTAGTAGTTCCAGGACGTCTCTCCGCCCTTCCCTCGCTGCCGCCGTCGTTGCGTGCCCTCTGAACAGTTTCTGGTTCACATCTGCTCCTACACTCTGTTTCATCAAAACATGTCTCAACACCAATCACAACAATTCCGGGTTTCTATAGTACAAAGCTAACAATTTTTCCAATCTAAGAAACGTAACAATCATAAATGATTTTCTGGCATATTTTATTAAATTTTATCAGCAAGAAACTGGATTTTTTTACATTAGATCAGCCATCAATCTCAGTCAGTTCCGGAGCTTCTAGTGATTACATAAAATTCCCAAAACTTCTGGTTAGTAAATATTGAGTGGGGAAAGTACATAAACACGGAAGAAGAGTGCTTTCACAAGAATTTGTATTTGGGGACTTTGGATCATCAAAACATAACAATGAAAGATCTCTCCACTCTCATTTCATATCACGTAAACAAAATTTCAAAAATTACAGTTTTAATAAACTGCATTTTGAAACTTATAAAATTCACTATACAAGAGTAGAACAAGCAGATCCTTAACTTAGATTTGATTTTATAAAAAAATTACCACTTGGTGAAATTTTTTCTAGCTTTTGCATTAAAAATAAATAAATAATGAACTCATTAATTAAAAAAAACCAAATTAATACTTAATTTATTTTCTGAGATGTCTTCTACTGTTCTACATTGTGTTTCTTACTCGTTTTTTATAAGAAACGCCAAATTATTGCTTTAAAGAAGAACAAATTTAATTATTTTCATAAAATATAAAATTTATGAAAAAAATAAAGCCAAATTGATATTAAATATGAGTAACTCAACACCAAGCCTGGGTACCACAGAAAAGCAGGATCAACATAAAAATTATAAATTCCATCTCAGCAATGAGATCAGATCAATACATGATTTGACTTTCTAATCTACGATTAAAAAAACTTAATCATTCTTCAATTTTCCATCAAACACCATCATAGAGATTTTAATTGAGCTGGCTAGACATGACGCTATGCACAAAAAGAAAAATTTTATAAAGATTTGACTTTTAATCTAAGATTAAAAAAAAATTTAATCATTCTTCAATTTTCCATCAAACACCATCATAGAGATTTTGATTGAGCTGGCTAGACATGACCCCATGCACAAAAAGAAAAATTTTATAAAATTTTGACTTTTAATCTAAGTTTAAAAAAAAAAAACTTAATCATTCTTCAATTTTCCATCAAACAACATCATAGAGATTTTAATTGAGCTGGCTAGACAACACCCTATGCACAAAGTACCAAACCATTAATGAAGTTGATCTCACAAAGATCACAATTGACTAAAACCAGCACCGCAGGCGGCGCTTGCGTGTGCCAACGCTTCCAAAGTCCTGGCAATGGGCCAAGCCTATCCACGCTACACGGCCCACAAATCATACCAACCAAAAGCGCGGGGATCCACGAGCCCAAAACCATTTACCGTATGTAATTTTATGCATGCAAGTGAATGACAGCATTGCGGTCTGGTATCCCGCTGCCGCATTTTAGTTATAGTGCCACAGCGAGTGCAAAAATGAAAAATTTTGAGACTATTAGGACAAATAATTTAGGCTAGAAATTGAATTCAGTGTTAATATAATAATAAATTTAAAAAAAATGAATAAACCACAATTGGAAAAAAAAAAATGGGAAAACGCCATCTGGATCTCTGATTCAAACCAAATACCTAAAAATCATGGAAACAATTAATAGAAAATAATAATAATTCAGCTATAAATTGAATTTCATATTAGAAAAATAATTTTAAACTTTTTTTTTCAAAAACGGAAGTAATTTGAAACAAAACGAATGAGTTTTGTGGGGAAATGGAAAACCGCCATCGAGATCACGGATTCAAATTCAAACCCTAAAAAACCATGGAAACATGGAGGGAAACCCAGGATCGGAGCTAGAATCGAGTAGCAAGATCATCATACCAGGAGCTTCCGAACTAGAGCGAGACTGCCGGAGTGAGAGGCGAGGAAGAGAGGGGAAGCATCGGTGCGAAGCTCCTCGTACTCGATCCGGACCTCATCGGAGACCTCCTCACGGAGCACCACCTCTGGTCTCCGGAGCCGGAGCCAGACGGCGCCGGCGTAGTTCACGTCGACCATCGGATCAGCCAATAACTCCGCCACTGCTCGAGCATCTCCACTGTGCACCGCCTCCACCAGCCTCTGTGACGCCTCTGTCTCAGAGTCCACCTGCTTCACCGATCCACCGCCTCCTCCGCCGTTCACGTTGAGCTTCTTCATCGAGGATACTGCCATCGATGGTCTCCGGCGAGATCCGAACCTTGGACCACGGCGATCGCTGGCGTGGGTTTGAGCAAATTGAAAAGAAGGAGCGCCATTGAACAAGTGAATTTATACCAGTGATTTTAGTCCGCCGGGTAGGGCCCACCAAAGCATCTCTCGAGTGCTTGATTGCCACGTGTTTTTGCGTGGGTCCTACTATTTTCTAATTTTTTTTTAATTTTTTGTTTGTAAATTATAATAAAATAATCTATGACCACCATCGGTCCGACCACCACCTCCGTTGCCCTATCACCGGCCACCATCGATCATCATTGGTAGGCTACTAGCATTGTCTGACCATCGTCACCAACCAACCACCAATATCATTCAACTGATCACCAAAATAGTATAAAAAGTATCTTAATAATAATACAAAATATTTTACATTTATTTTTGAAGTTAGTTAGTAATTTAAATTTTGTAAAAATTTATATTTACTTTCAAAAATTATTTTAATTTTAAAAATATATAGTTAAATATAATTTATTGGAAATTGTAAAGTTCCATTAAATATAAAGGGCACTTGAGCACTTCACAAATTTTCTAAATATACAAGTAAAATTTATCAAATTTTTTTTAAAAAAAATGGAATAAGTAAAAAAGACCGGAAGGAGTTTAACAATATATATTTTTGTGTTGTGCTTCACCTATTTGTGTAAAATTACATTACTTGTGTTGTAGCTATGTATAAATCAACCCGACCCTGTAACTCTCTTTGTGAACCGTTTAAAAATATAAAAACCAACGAAATTATTATTATTATTATTATTATTATTATTATTATTATTATTATTACAATCATCAAATTAAAAGATAGACAAGTATAAAAATATATAAAAAAAATATTATTATTATTTTTTTATAAAAACAGCAAACACTAAATAAAAAACATTTAAGTACAGACAAACATATACAAAAGTGCACAAAAAAATATTAATATTTTTAATTTGATTTTAGGGAGATTAGAGACTATGAATTTCTTGTCATGATTCAGAATTTCAGGCACACATTATTATGGATGAGGTCTCGATCAAGGGACGGCTGCTTGGCCAGCATTCATTGTGTGCACGCATGGCAAAAGATAAGGGCGCACCAAAAAAGTCCTACTCATGGACCAAATACTTATATATATATATATATATATATATATAATTTTTTTCAAAAAATGTATTATAAAGATTTGTAAATAATTTCAATGTTCATACTTCCATATTGCATGTGAATATCATGTTGAATTTAATTAAACAAAACTACTCTGTATATACATGCCAGTTTATTCTCTTAAATTATAAATTATATAAATGAATGATATGTTAATTTATAAAGTTTTTTTTAAAAAAAATAAATATGTATAAACTACAGCTTTATTGAAATACAAGCGAATAGAAAACACACGTGAAGTTCTCTCAACTCTAGGAATAAAAACAAAAAGTAAAAAAAAATAAAGAAAGATAAACAACAGTTGGACTGGCGATGAACACCATTTAACAATAACAGTATTTTTATAAACCATCTCACATAAGACATTATGATTTTGTATTTGTTAATTTGTTATCTTCTTGTGTTAGGCAACATGTTAATATTTAAATTAATTTTATACTATTTTTAACATATACACCTGAAATATTAAAATTATACTTAATAAGCTAAAATTTGCTCAAATTACAAAATAGTTTGGATCAAACAAGTAATTAGCTAGTCAACCCAAACCCAAAAACAATTTTGACAAAAGTCACCTAATCTTCCAAACTCTAGGACCACCTTTGGCCCCCCAAATCAGATTGAGAGACAAATTGATATCTCTACTTAAATGCACTCAAATTTTTTAGTAAAATTAAGAGAAACACATGATTTTGTAGAGTGTGAGAATTTGAACAATAAAAAGGCTAAAAAACAAAAGAATAATGAACTAAAACACATTAATATAATAGTAGTTTGGATGCATTAAAATATTAATCCATTCTTTGACCAATCTTAATTGATTGGAATATTATAGGTTGGCTAGCAACATCAAGTGACAAAGAACAGATGATATTTAACCAGCATTAAGTCAAATCCATGTCTGGTTCTTATCATCCACATGAGCTCCAGACAAAAGGAAAGATAGACCATGAATGTTGAAGATTGCCCAAATGGCAACATTACTGTTTTCATAATATTTTTCTTCTTATTTTTCAATAACCAAATTGTAAAAACAAATGATAAAATTACATGTACTAACAAATACAACAAAAAGCACATAATTGCCATTAAATTTTATTTGAAGAGGAGTTGAGATGAGATATTACAAGCTCTGCAGCTTTGCATCCAGATGCAATTGCTTTCCCAACTGATAATCCATCCTTGTGGTTACCTGAATAGTTATAATATGCGAAAATAACATTAGTTAACGCATAAATATCTAGATAGATTTAACATGAAATGATCCATGGCAGAGTCCAAATGTTAATTTCGATCCCTGAATCTAAAAAAAAATGTTACACTTTTGGTCTTTTTGTCTCACACCATTGATGATGTCACAGTTTCGCAATCGAATGGATTATTTGAGTATTAAATACATCGAAATTAATGAATTAGAATAGCATGTTAAGGGAGGCCGGTTAGAGTTGAGAGTGACTTGCCTGCATAGAAAAACCCGGGAAGATCCTTTTCCAATTTGCCGATCGATTCCAAAACAAGATCGTAGTCATGACCATACAACGGAAAGGCGTTTCTCCAGTAAATGTGCCTGTAATTCAATGCAAAGCTAAGCAGGTAAATCTTGAATGAAATAATGATAGTGAGAAAAACTGGATGAGATTCTGACTTCATGTAAAAATCAGAAACAAGAGTTGCTTTGGTTTTGTGCATTACTTCATAAAAAGTTGGTTGTCCCTCGACACCCAGTAGCTGCTGGAGGTCAGAAGTAACCACTTGTTTCAGCTCTTCCCTGAAGGTTGTCGGATGTTGTATAAGAACAATGACTTAACTGACGATTAAAACTAGGTATAAGTCCACTTTTGGTCGTTGAACTATACTGAAAAATTCATTTTGGTCCCTAGAAACAAAAAAAAAATGTTTGTTTGGAATAGGGGCCAAAGCTAGAATAAATTGAACATGTTTTGAGTCTAGGAACCAAAGTGAACATAGGGGTATAATCCAAGGACCAAAAGTGCCCATTCACCTTAAAGGCAAAGAATAACATTAGTCACACATACGAAGAAGCTCCGGCTAAATCCCTGTTCCGGCTTCCTCCAACAAAGGTAGTATAAAGAAAATGGTCACTGGTAGCTCGATCGGGGAACATCATGGATGAAAAGAGAGTACCTGTACAGAAAAAAGGAAGAAAATAGAAACAGTGTAATATTTTACACCACCTTTTATCAGTAGTAATTTACAATACGAAAATAATCTAGCAACCCAGAAGCATTTGTGAATATGAGAAACTCACCTAAGGTTTTCAATCCATTTCTATGTTCTTTTGAAGGCACTAGAACACCGAAACCCTCAAGGGGTCTTTTCACACAATCCTTTCTAAAGGAGGTAACTATGACTGACAAAGGAAGATAGCTCACCTAAAATTTGAATGACAAAAGGCTACTTAAGTATACAATACTAGAGAAGAAGGACAAGTATTTCCATATAATATGCACCTAATTAATGTTTAATATTATGGCATAGGTAAACCCACCTTTGGTATAAAATCTAGCACAAATGGGTTCCCGATTTTTGTGAACTTCATCTCTTTAACATTACAAAGTGGAGCCTGAAAGAACAACGATGATGCTTGCAGATGAGAAATCTCCCAAAAAGACTGCATTGGCCATGCTCATGACAGGATATAAACAAAACATTGCATATAATGCAACATGCAGATTGTTTAAATATCTTAATTAAGCTGGTTAATCGCCACCTCGAGGGTGTAAACTGAAATACAGTTTTTACCGTCATTATGACTGCATCATAGGGCTGATTGTCTACGAGTGTTGTATGGTCATCATGCTTTGCTGCATAAGAAATCGACCAGCTACTGAATGGAGAGCCTTCTTCAAAGTTACAGGCTAGTGACAACACCTTTGAGTTCAGTTTCAAGTTATCACCACCAATCTTTGTACACAACATGTCTGTGAGTGCCTGAAAAAGGCAGAAACAGTTAAAATAGACATCATTTAAGCTTTTTTAACTGTGAGAACACCTACAACTGAAGTGAACTTTTGAAACATAAAGATGTCAGAGAAGGTGTGCCTGCATTCCACCATGAAATGAAAATGAACCACGTTGACTCTTTGTTTTCCCCGAAGGTTTCCTGTTTTCACTATTTTTGTCTTTGGCTGAAAATTTAGATCGGATGGCCCCGACTATGACTGAACCAAATCTGAAAGCAGAATTATTGACAAAGTGTAGGTGGAATCAGGAGTGAAATTCAATCCACGAAGGTAGTGTATAATTGAAAATCAAGACAACATCTTCCATGAATGACTTACCTTTTTTCCAGGCTCCATAATTCTGGAAAAGCATGGCGCATCTGTTGCAGCAGAAAAGGTATAAACAATAGTAATAACCAAGAAACGTATATTTCTAACAATGAAAGTCACTAGGACTTGTACTGCCAATTATCCACTGAGAGAAATGATTGGACAGTGAGCTTGAACTTTAAGCGTGAAATAATTAATATTTTTCCACTTGAATAAAAAAGGTGAGCCTTAATATGGTAACCAGCTAGCATTGATAGTTACATAAAAGGCAAGTAAATATTACTCACAGATAATGATTCTGGATCTCCCCCACTAGAGCCAGCAACAAAAGGATCTACAAAATAATCAACTACCTGCACACAAAATCCATAGAACTCTAAAATTTTAAGATGGATTGTGAATATAAAGGGTTGCTCTTGTTCTTTACCACGAGACAACCGAATTATGCCAGAAAAGAAAGAAAAGAACAGAAAAAATAAAGATAAGCAGCTATATAGCAATACAGTACAATGTGTTGTACTCCACCTCTGCTCCAAAATGACGTTGAAAGAAGTGCCCCACACTGCACAGAATAAAAATTGCCAAAAGATTTCTTCAATATCCAAAGGTCATGATTTTCCGATTACAGAGTTAGACATAACCTCTAACACAAGCAGCAGATGGATAACATAATCAACAAACCTGGTTAATTATGAGGACAAATTTAGTTGTTCTCAAACCAAAATTCTCAGGAGGCGAATCATATGAAAATTTGCAAGCAGTAATGAATATGTTAGAAATCTTAAAATCATGAAACTATATCCCCTTATCTTGCTTGTTATTGTTTGTTGTGATAGCTTGATTCCTGATTCCAAGGATCTTATTTGATTCAAAATACGTTGCGTTTTTCCATTTATCTGTTTGGTCATCAAACTAGACCTTTGTGTTATCACTCTATCAGCAAAAACTTTTGCAGACTTTTGCTTATCCATTTCTATAAGACCTAAGTGGCCTGGGTTAAATTGGTTTCTACGTTCACTGTTACATGACATCGTGAGGTGTTGCAGGAGAAAGGTCCAGGTTTCCCTCATAAGTTGCTTGTTCTGAGAGTCAATGGCAAAAATCAAACCCAAAAGTTCTGGCATGTCCATAATTGTGGAATTCAAGTAAGCACAATAAAAAAACAGATAAATAACAATTCCAAGTTAGCATCTTACAGATACCCATGGTTCTTAAACCTAGCTACAGCCTATATAAATTATTCAGAATCATTTTTCTTAAAGTTCAACCATTTCAATGAATGATAAAATTTAACTTAGCAGAAGATTTGATTAAAACAATAGAGGTTAATTTACAGCCAAAATTTGATGGTAGCTAAAATACAAAAAGCTTCTAAGTTTATTCAATTTCAAGAATACACAAACTTGTACAACCACGCAACACCTCTAACGGATGTTGATAGGACAGCATTGCTAAATAAAGTTCATGTTTCAGATTATTGAAGTATGAAGTGCCAAAAGACAGGGAACTGATAAAAAATTTAGATCACAAATCACCTCTCATGTGAAAATTCCTCAGAAACTTTTGAGCTAGAACGCTTCCACAAAAATGGCTCCAAGAAAAGCTTTAACTGTAAAAACACGATGATCAAAATATATGTTAACTGAGACCAAAGTTGCACAGTATAGATTTATTTTAAGAGATGAAAGTAGTAAAACAAACTATAGACTATTAGAAGAAACATATCCTTTCTATTGTTATCTATTGTTATCTATTGTTATGTCACCAAACAAAGCAACACATCTATTGAATCTCTTCCGAGTAGAAATACATGATTTAGTATGTTTAAATTGACCAATACTTAAAGTACTAAATACCAATAGAATGAAGGAATTTCATAAAAACAAATGATAGTAGCAGTTCAATGGAAAAGGTAAAAGTGACTCAAGAAGTGGTCCTCCAATACCAGCCTCAGATATCCGAGTTACATTGTCCACCAACTCACCGCAAGGAAATAGTTGAAGTACAATTTAAAGGCCTCTGTAATCTCCATGCTGCTCACATCAAACTTGGAAAATAGCCACTTACTAACCTCTAGAAGATCATACTTCTGATATATATTACAAGTCCAAACAAAAAATAAGCTGCCACCTAATGTCATTGCAAAAACCATGTTTTTTTCATAAATCAAAATAGGTAAATGGTAAATAGAAGATATATGATCAGCTTCATAATAGTGATACACAAATGGGTTAGGTGGGGGTTCATTGATTGATGGTATATGCTGAAAGTGGGTAAGGATCAACATATTACTTCATAGACTACTTTACTCAGGTGAAAGCATGATAGTCATAAAACACAAAACCTTTGATTGTGGAGAAAGGATATTGCTCTTTATTAATGCAACAGGATTAGAAGGAATCTGCATCCAAAACACACAAGGAATGGAACATAACATGCATTAGTAACAATAGTGAGAAATGAAATTGGAAAAATTGAAAAAAGAAGACTATTTCATGAATACAAACCAGCACAGGCAATCCATCCTTTGCAATATACCTCTTAGTCTGGGAAATGGGCTGTCAAATAAGCGAAATCAACTTCAACAATAAAATAACCCCATAAAGTAATATATAAACAACTTTACATGATATAAGGAATATTGGTAAGATGGCATGTAACAATTTTTTGACCTGGTTGGTACACAAGTAACATAGAAGGCAACCAAACTAGATTCCTTTTTGATGGACCATCATTGTAACAAAGAATTACAGGAAGAGTTTGGCCAGTGAAAGATGGCAATTTTCTTTCAGGTGCATTTGTTTCTGAGAACTTATTATGGATGGACTTTGACAATAGCAAGGAATAACACAATTGCATTTAATTGTTATATGACAAACAACAGAAAGAGCCTCCATAGAAAGAAAACATACAAATTGTTGTTTCTCTCGGAGGCCTAACTCATCAATCAATCTTCCAACGTCCATTTCACTTTCTGTCTGCACACAAGAATAATTCAGAAAAGAAAAGCCTTCAAATT
Source organism: Dioscorea cayenensis subsp. rotundata (assembly GCF_009730915.1). NCBI lineage: Eukaryota > Viridiplantae > Streptophyta > Magnoliopsida > Dioscoreales > Dioscoreaceae > Dioscorea > Dioscorea cayenensis. The sequence continues at coordinate 2,463,425 of NC_052480.1, read as the reverse complement.
CTGAATCAGGAGTAATAAAACATGCCAAAAACAAGCATCACTTGCAGTGAAAAATTATTCTTTCTTATGCAGTTTCCTTGCATTCCTCATAGGTGTAAAAATGTAATTACTGAACTCTCACAATCCTACTACCATGGTATTGGCTCCTTCATCCCATATGAGACCATTATATGAGTTGCTTCTAATTTTTCCTCCAGCTCGATCTTCAGCTTCAAAGAGGGTGACTCTCAAACCATTTAGCTTAAGCTTATATGCAGCAGCAAGCCCGCTGAAGTCATATAACAAAATTCAGAACAAAATTGAACCGAATGAAAGTAAAAGAATGATTTTGAAAGTAGATGCATGTCATATGAGAGATTTTGTTCAAAAGATCAAACAAAATTCACACCATTAGCAAGTAGAAACATAAAAGAGAGACGGATTTGAGCAGTGATACTACATTAAGAATGTTCAAGTAACCAACTTCCACAGCATACCTAACTCCACCTCCAACAACTGCCACTGACTTCACAGAACCTGATCAATCCATGAATAGCATAAGCAAATGTAACCACAAAGTTAAAAATCAAATGGCTGCATGTTCGCCAACCACATACAAACATATTCAAAGCAATAGAAGTTCATTCTTATGCAATATTCATCAAACAAATGCACTAGAACTTGAAAGTGAAACATCCCGCATTCTGAAAACAGAAAACACCATCCTTCTACTTCTACAAACATGGTTCTCTCAATATTGTAATTCTGACTTATCAAAGTACTTCATCAAACAAGCATCTTACTCAATTAATGCACTAAAAAGAGAACAAAAAACTAAAACTTCACCATTTTAAATACACTGCATTGGACCAGTAAGCCAAAAATCCATACTAATTTCTCTCAGTCCACTCAACCAGTAGAACATCCAAAGATGCCACCTTTCACGAAGATTTGTTGACAAAAAGTGATAATTCATTCCAAAAAATCAAAATTTCCTTCTTAAAACTCTTCAAGCAAATGCACAACCTTCTGGAAAAGGAAATCAGGACAAATTCCAATAAATTGCTGAAAATCAAAATACAAATTAATAGAAAGACATTGAGAGATTACTGAAAGGCTTCGTATCGGGAATCGTGGGGGAGACCATGGCGGGCTGCAAGGCTTGGATGAAGTTGAGGGACTTCAGCGAAGAGGAATTCATCTCCACTGACTGATATATACACACCCGTTTCTATTATTTGTGAACTTTTTAATCTATTTATTGGAAAGAGCCGCAGAGGGAGGGTTTGGCTGTAGATGCGAAAATAAGGGTTATAATTATATACAATCATAAACAGTAAAAAGTGTACAGTGTTTATGTAAACAATCAACCATCAAATGATGATCCAACGGCTTAGATTTAAAACATCCTTATATTTGAAATCCAGGTACTTACCTATGATGTTTTTCCATATATATATATATATATATATCTTAGTTTTAAATGTAGTCAAATAAAAAACTTTGGTTCATTACTTCATTTTACTATAAAAATGTGCATTTGGTGCATATAAAATTCATTTTGATATATATATATATATATTACTCATATGGTGCCCACCCATCATATATATTCATTTATTTATATTTTGTTCTCTAAAAATTGCTTCTCCTTTTTGTTTTGACTAAAGTGGAATTTTAAAAATTACTTAACTGTGAACATGTTTGACTGAATTCATAGTTGGTGTATATAACATGTAACATATCACTCATCTCAAAAATATTTTTTTTAATTTGCTGTTGGTGTGGTGTAGCTCGTAAACTTTCATTTTATTTTTTTAATAAATTATAGACAAATTATTTGTCATGAATATACATAAGTATGTAATTACTATCTCAACACATTTTATATTTTTACTTTATGTGAAGTGAAATTTGAACCATCTTCTTTCGACAGAACATGATGTCAAACATGAATGCTTTACAGGGGAACAAATTTTTTTAATTTAAAATTTTATAAATATACAAAGAAAAAAAAAACAACTAAAGACCCTCGACAGTTACAGAATTTCTAATTGATGCCCCTAATTTTCAGTATTCCTAATCTATTCTTACTTTTTAAAAACCTTGCTCTTCAGTTTAACTCATCACTAAACAATGTTATTTCTTATGAAGAAAAAGACCACAATGCACTTGGCTGTAATTTTGAATTTCAAACTTTATTTAAAATGACTTATCAAAGTACTTCAGCAAATCAGCTTTAACTCCTCCCTAAACAATGTTATTTCTAATTGATACCTCTAATTTTGAAGAATTCTCAAGGGAAAGCAGAATGATTTGGGTGTGAATCAAGATATTTTTCTTGTTAATTGGGTGAATTTGGGTGTTAATTAATTGCATGGGTGAAAGAAGTATATTGTAGTTGTGGAATGTAGCTGTTATGAAGAGGGGCAAACCAATAATGGCAGAAAGAAGGTCAAGGATGCAGGAATTCTCCCCTCTCAATGATATTTCTGAAATTTTAAAAAATTTCACTGGCTCTACAATGGTGAGGATTAAAATATAGTTCAATTAAAAAAATAAGTTGTGATCCTAAAAAAATAAGTTGTGATCCTATATACTCGGTACCATGACAATCACAGTGAAACCAAGACGCCAAATCTCATTGTAATTAAGTTTTTAAAGATTGTTTGAGTAGAATATAAACTTACCGGGATTAACAAGTAATTTTGTTAGATAAAAAAGTTTTAAAATTTTATTAATACTTGACTACGGATGAGATAATTTATGCCACGGTAATTATAGGGAAAAAAAATTCATATGTACAACATGTACCGCCTGATGTGTTGTCATGTTGGTTAAACATATTCATTATTCAGTCTATCATTATATAAATTCTACAAAGCAAATGTAGCGAGACATTCATGTTCACCAACCAGCTCTGCATTAGAAGAAAGAAGATAATTTTTTCTTACTGATAAGCAAGAGATTGATTTTTTTTTATAAGAGAAAAAAATCTATTTAAGTACCGGTTAAGCTATATAAATTAAAATGAGTGTTATTCCATAAAACATGAGCTATAATACACAAGGTTAAAATATACAAGTGAGAGATTGAGAGATCAAATTTTTTTTTTTATTGGGGAAAAAAATTTCTATCCGAGTATCATTTAAGATATATAAACTAAAATAAGTGTCTTTCCGTAAGACATGAGCTATGATACACAAGTTTAAAATGTACAAATGAGAGAATTAAAAAATTAATTATTTCTTATTGGGAAAAAAAATCCCTATATGAATATCATTTAAGTTATATAAATTAAAATGAGTGTTATTATATATTACATAATCTATAATACATGAGTTTAAAATATACAAGTGAGATTGAAAGATCAATTTTTTTTTTTTTATCAGTGGAAAAAAATCTCTATTTGAATATCATTTAAAACATATAGACTTAAAAGTGTCGTTTCTTTATATCGTTATATGTCTTTAATACAGTGTGGTTTATCCACGTCTTAAAAAGCAACATTTCACTAGCGTAGGGCAAATAAAAGCAGTAGCCCAAAAAAGCAATGAGTCACCAGCATGATGAGAAAGCAATGAGGCTCCTCACGGGACCTATCAAAAAACAAAAGATCTAGCCTATGCACCCATCATGAGGTTCTCCTCAATTGTGAGAGCGGCACTAGCTGATTTCGCGCGAGGTCCAATGAACTCCATGTTAAACCAAGTAGTGGAATAAACATCAGCTAAAATCTCATTTGTACCCTCTATAGTTGCAAAAAACCAAGACATAATAATACTATTAATCTTCACAATAATAGCATACACAGGTGAGACATTCACATTAAATATACAATAATTTCCTACAAAATCAGATATTCCACACAAGAGTTTTAACAATAATCACACCCACCCAAGGAAAGTGGTCCTCAGCCCCCTATCACCTCGTACTCCAAATATAAAAAACCAAAATTCACACAACATTAGATGATATTGCACTTAAATCCTAATAAAAAAATTATATATATATATATAAAAAAATGAAAAAAATACAACAGCATTATCTTGGTGGATTTGGTTGAGAGATCCTCATCCTCCCAGGCCCATCACTCGGCAGCCCACCCACACCACACCACCATTCCCACAAAACAACACCACACCATCCTCACCAACTCCCCTTCTCCTCTTCTTGCTTCTCCTCCTCCCATTCCCATTCCCATTCCCATTCACCATCACCATGAGAGGAGGCGCCCTATGGCAGCTCGGCCAATCCCTCACCCGCCGCCTCTCCCACGCCCATCCCCATCGCACCACCAAGAACCGTTCATTCGCCGCTGCCGCCGGTGAGCTCAAGAAAACCGTTCTCCATGACTTCCATGTCGAAAATGGCGGAAAGATGGTCCCTTTCGCCGGATGGAGCATGCCTATCCAATACAAGGATTCCATCATGGACTCCACCATCAACTGCCGTGAAAATGGCAGCCTTTTTGACGTCTCTCACATGTGTGGCCTCAGCCTCATGGGCAAGGACTGCGTCCCTTTCCTTGAGCGCCTCGTGATTGCCGATGTTGCCGGTCTCAAGCCTGGCACTGGGACTCTCACGGTCTTCACCAATGAGCGTGGAGGCGCCATCGATGACTCGGTGATCACTAAGGTCAGTGATGATCTCATTTACCTGGTGGTTAATGCTGGGTGTAGGGATAAGGATCTTGCCCACATTGGATCTCATATGGAAGCATTCAAGGCCAAGGGCGGGGATGTCAACTGGCACATCCATGACGAAAGATCCCTCCTTGCGCTTCAGGTCAGTGCTCTCTTGTTCTTTATTGAATTTTTGGGATTTTATTCTTTTGGATCTGATTTTGTGCTCATTTTATATTGCTTTGTCTTTGAATTATAAATGTCGGTAACCATTTCATATTTTTATCGTATGCTTTCTTGTGATCTCTCACACTGGAAGATGTCATGGAAATTCTAGTTGTTTTCATTTCATCCATGGCATTTCAGTTCCAATCCTGACACTTTGCTGAAACTTCATCATTGTAGTTTATATATTCCCTTTGTGAATTTAATACTGTGTTGCAATTTGTATCATATGCATTTAGATAGAAATGTGTGAATTATTTGGCTTTGTTTGCATCTGTGAGTAGATTTATTAATTTTATCAAAAAAGTTTTTAGTGCTTGGTTGGTGAATAACTGAAGCCAATTTCTAAAACTGACTTAAATTTCTTCGAATGTTGGGAAAATTTCTGATTCAAGAACAATGCAACTATACATTGTATCTGCAACATGCTCTTATTATAATTATTGGCTAACTTTCTATGCTTTTAATGGTTCTGCATTCTCTTTTACTGTTTTTTGGCCTTTTGATTGAGTTTTATGAAATTCTATTTCAAATGAACCTTAGGGTCCACTTGCTGCCCCAGTTCTTCAACACCTGACTAAAGATGATTTAAGCAAAATTTACTTTGGAGAATTTCGTAAGCTGGACATCAATGGATCCCACTGCTTTCTTACTCGAACAGGGTATGCTTCATGTATTATTTAGCTGTTTTTCCATTTGCATGATTGTTTGTTCTTAATAGAAACACATCATATGGTTGTAACAGCAATTGAAGAATATTAAAGCAGCATTAGCTTTTCTCGGTCCAAAATGATATGTTCTTGTGAAATAAAAATGATATAGGTTCTTGATCTCCTAGCCCATATTAATTTAAAAATGAATTACCTTACTCTTGTTTCGGTTTTTGGTTATTGTTATATGATAACCAACACAAATAAGTGGACTTAACCGATAAGTTGATGTTTGAAAAAGTGGATGATCTTCATCATGCTGAGTTGAACTTGCAGTCCTAAAGATATACTCCAAATTTGAATAGGCATTCATAATAAGCAAGTCATGTAATTGACCAATGATAAATTGTTGTATGTAATATACTATAGGATTCTCAGTCAAATAAAATATTATACATGTTAGGAATTAATGCTGTCATGCTACATGGTTCAAAACAACGGAATATAAAGAAGCAAAAAACGACGTAAAAATATTCATTTGAAGAGATGCTTGCAATATATGATTTGGATGTATATTTCTTCCTCTGCTAATAATGCACCAACATTTGGAAATGAGAGGATTCAAGCTGGTGCAGCCAGAAAGTTAAAGGGAATATCTTCCTGAAAAAATGCAGATCATAGGTAAAGCATAGTTAAAGGGATTGAAAACATGCAACATTAGGGAATTAGAAGAAATGATGATATCAACACTAATAATGTAAAGCCACAACTAGCTGATAGGAAGTTAACTTGAAAAGGGCTTCATTATCATGATAATGATTAAAGTATGCATATAATCTCAAGGATATCGTCAGTTATTCTCACCAGTAAACTTCTTATCTGTATTTAAGTTTCAAACATAGCACCTCTGAGCAATTCCAATTACTTTGTCATGACGAGGCAAGAGTATGTAGGATAGCTAATATTTCCATATGGACATGGAACACAATATACTTCAAACACCATTGTAGATAGTGGACTTCTTTGCATGGTTAGTTAGGCAACAATTTTAACCGCAGAAAGGGTTCAATTTCTTTGCCAAGTTTGCGTAATTATAGGATAAGGCTTTTGCTGGCAAATATCAAAGCTTATGTTATTATATTCATCTATTTAGGTTTATATATCTGATTTTTGTCCAATTTCAAGAAACCTCTGCAGTATCAAGGAATTGTTAGCATAACCTATGATGTTTAGTTGAGCTGATTATTTGATTTGTTTGAAGTAATTATACTGCGAGTTCATCCTACATTTTTTTCTTGTGTGCGAACTTTTTCAGCTATACTGGTGAGGATGGTTTTGAAATCTCAGTGTCCTCAGAAAATGCTGTAGATCTTGCAAAAGCCATCCTGGAAAAATCTGAAGGGAAGGTAAGATTGACAGGACTCGGTGCTCGTGACAGTCTCCGCCTCGAGGCCGCTTTATGCCTATATGGTAATGACATGGAGCAACATGTTACACCCGTCGAAGCTGGCCTTACGTGGGCAATTGGCAAAAGAAGAAGAGTAGAAGGTGGCTTCCTTGGAGCCGATGTAATCCTTAAACAACTTGAAGAAGGACCGGCAGTCAGGCGTGCAGGGTTTTTCTCATCCGGTCCACCGCCCCGTGGCCACAGTGAGATACTCAGCAGTTCAGGCGAAAAGATCGGCGAGGTGACCAGTGGAGGATTCAGTCCGTGTTTGAAGAAGAACATAGCAATGGGCTATGTCAAAACCGGATACCACAAACCGGGCACTGAAGTGAAGATCGTCATCCGCGGCAAATCCAATGACAGCGCCGTCACAAAAATGCCATTTGTTCCTACCAAGTATTATAAGCCCTGAGTTATTGTTAGCCTTTTGTTGCCATTCTGTTTTTAATGGTCTTGTTTCATATTGATTCATAAATCTTGCAAGTTAGCAATCTTCTTCAAACTAAGAATTTGAAAAGAAAACTTGGGTACACTCTTTCTTTCCTCAATGTGCTGTTAATTTTGATTTACATTAGTTTACAGGCTGCTTTCATTCAACAAGATAATTGAAGTTTATATTGGGCATGTGCTTTCCTTGTTTCTCATTGAGAGCATGTGTCCTTTTTTTGTTTTTTTGTTTTTTTAATTTTTATTTATTTTTTTTTTTGGTAAAGAGAGCTAAAACATGTAGAAACTAGGAAAAAATGTTAGACACCTAAAAAAATCTAATGACATCAAGTGTTTTTAATACTATGTCAGACTTTAGACAAATGTTGGTGACTCATGATTTAATAAGTTTGACCGGTTCAGATTGCATGCATGATTATGTTGATGAAATAAATGACAAATAATTATTTAAAATTTTAAAAAATGAAAAATGCAAATTTTTTTAATATTTGTAAGTGTTATTAGTAACAAAAATTTTAATTAGAAAGTGTCATTTTTATTTTAAGTGAGAATTTTCACTTAATATTAAATTCAGATATAAGACAGTGGGTGTCGATTATCTTTGAATTGAGTTTTTTTTTTTATATAAAAACAATAAATATTATATATATCAGGGATGTGTGCATGAATCAGGAATGGATCATTTAACTTATATATTTTATTTTCAGTGTAACAAGATTTGAATAGCAAATTTATATCTACAACCAAAGATCTATTATCACTACTATGTTGAGTGAGATTTTGAATTCAAAACTTATTAATATTTTTTGCTTTTCATAACGGGGGGCTAATACGGGTGAGTTACAAGCTTTTTAGTAACTTTGGTATAAATGTTTTATCTTATCAAATTTTGGATTTAACTAAATATTTTTTTTTTTAAAAAAAAGGCCCATATCTACCTAGAACAATTAACATACATTGAAATTTACTTCCAAAATAATTCTAAAATAAAATGGGCACTTTCTGTGAGTGAGTCAGAGCAGTCACACAGCATCAATCAAAAGTGGTACAGCAAAGATAATCTTAAAAAATGAACAGACTGACTTTGGACTTTGGAGTTTGATCATGCAGCAGAACAATGTCAGATACCACTCCACACTGCACATACATAATATAATAATGATAATAATAATTATATATATATAATGGTTGCACCAGGACAAAGCTTCTCACCAAACATGTCTCAATATCATAAACCAAGTGTTAGAATCCATTGTTGAAATGTCCCCACCAATTTGGTTATTTAACTGAACCTCTCCATGTTGGGTACAAGCACTTAGAAACAAGTGCAATCTTAAAAATAATACAAGTCCAAATGAAAACAAGGAAAGCCAAAGTGGATAATTGAACCAAACAAACTTTATTAATATTTTTTTTAAGGAGAAGAAAAAAACACATCCCCAATTCCTCAGAATTCTTAAAAATTTCTTCAAATTTTATTTATATCCATTAAAAAAACTTATGTTTTCCTAACCAGTTCTATTTAACTTAAATTCATATCAAATTACCAAATTATCTCAAGTCTTATTCTTGGCACTAGCACTCACACTGTGATGCAAAATAGCAACTGATAAAATTAAAAAAATGGCCAAATAGCAAAGAGGATGAGCAAAGATGGCCAAATGTAAAAACGGTAAGCTTCAATGTTGATGAAATTAAAATATTTTTAGTATTATAAAAATTTATTAAAAGAAAAATTCTAAAAAACATAAAAAGGCGGAAAAGTATTAAAAAAATGTCAAAGGATTCACTGGGAAGGTCGTAAATTTATAGCGATTAATAATAATTTTTCTAATTTTTATCCGTTCAAACTTATTTTATATATAAATAGTTAGTGTCTTTTTTGGATTGCAGGGAAAGTGATTACATGCTTTTTTTGAATTTTTTTATATAATATCCATTATAAGATAATAATGGAGAAATTATTTTATATTTTTAGAATTTCAAGAACTTTAAAAAATAAGCATTGAGGTTCAAGGATTAGTCAACAAAAATAATTTGATTGGCTATTAATCACTTATAATCAGTGGCGGAGCTAGAATTAAAGGTTAGGGGGGCGAATTAAAAAAATTATTAATTAATTAATTAATTAACTAAAAATTTATATTTTTAAATTTTATTTATATGATAATTTATAGTTTAGTTTATAAAAATTAGATGTTTTAAAAACTCTACTAAAAATGTTATTTTATATATTATATAAATTAATTTGTAAAAGAATTTAAAACTAAAACATAAATTTTAAAAAAATGCCACATAAAGTAATTTATAAAATAATCAAATAATAATTAATTAATCACTCTTTAATTGGTATCTATAAATTTATTGCTGTTTTTTATTTTAAAGAAACGTGAGTAAGCCATACATTCAAATCTTCAACCCCTTGGTTTGGAGGGAAATGTAGACTATGTAGTACCAACTGTTTCTTTTTATTGTAAATGTATTATATTTTATGTTAGATTCATATCCAAGAGATGATATTATTATTATTATCATTGTTATTTTAATCTTTATCCCTCTAAGACTTGATTTTCAAATACAATAAAATGATTCAAGAAAAAAATTAAATAAGTTAATTGATCAGTAAAGTTCAAAAGAAGAATGCAATGAACTTTCAAATTTTAATTTGTCAAAATATAATGCAAGTAAAACACTCAAAAAAATTAATTATGGAAAAAACCAATGACTTTTAACATGCTATATATTTTAAAAAAATTCCCTCCGTCCATCTTTAAGTGTTCACTCCTAAAAGCTTTTCATGTTCCAAATTATATATCTATGTACCTAATTTGAGAGTTAATTTCTAAATTTAATTTTAATTATTTTTTAAATTCACTATTTTTCATCTATGTTACCTTAAATGCACAACCTTAGTGAATGGATAAAAAAATGAACAAACTAAAATATGTAAATTAGATGTGTATAGAATTTTTAATCATAACTAAGTTTTTACTTATCCTAAAACGGTTAAAATAAACAGTTATAATGGTACCCAAAGAACAAGTAGCAAATGATTAATTAAAACAACTTTCTTCTCATATTTTATTCTATGTTAGTATTATAAATCATGATTAATTAAAAACAGACATAACACAAATTCAGATAATTATGAAAATGCTAATTTAAAGCACAAATCATGCAAGCTCTTGAGCCCATGCATTCAAATGGAGCATAATTCTTGAAGGACAAACATGTACAAATTAAATTGCCTTGTTCTTTGGGGCAATTGATTTGAAATTGAAAGCATGACATTTATATTTTGGTCTAATGCTCTTTATTTCTCCAACTTTTCAAAATTTTAAATTTTTTTTATGAAGAAAAAGTAGTTGAGAGATGGATAATGGTCCACCCTTCATGGCACACCCTCATTCATGCACACCACTGTATTCTCTTCCACTGAATAATTCCAATAATCTACAAACATGTGTTGACAAACACCACAAAAAAAAAGATGCTCAAATTATTTTATCACTCATTTATAGTTATAATATGATAATGCCCATATATGATATATCATGGTCATTTTCCCATAAAGATAAATTAAATTATTAGTCTCTGAATATTATTATTCTCATACTTTGGTCCCTGTAGTTTTTTTTTTAAATTATCAAAGATTTTTTTCCTTATTTAACATTTTTTTGATAAAAAAAGATGTTTTTGTAACACATGCTACTAGTCCAACTGTTAGAAATTTTAGTCATTTAAATAAATAATTTTAAGTTTAATTTTTTTGTATATATAAAAAATAATTTTTTTATCGGAATCTCAGTAGTTTTTATGTATTGATTTAGAGTTTCATGATTCCAAACAAACTCGTCCGTTGAGATAAAAAAATGAATTATTAAATAAGTTTTTAAAATTTTTTTAATATGTTTTAAAAGTAAAAAAGCAAATATTTATGGAGGATAAAACTATTAATTTCGGAAATTTCCAGGGGGTTACATGTAAAAGAGGAACCAATAAAGCAAAGTGTTTGGAAAGCAATGATGCTGCTATCCTCTTCTCACTCTGCTTCGCCTACTCCACTGTACTCAGCTTCGGAGCCCAATCAAGTTCCATTAATGGCGAGAGCCCACCTCCAGAGCTCTGCGGCTACCCCATGTGCACGCTTTCAATGCTCTCCCGCGCTCTGAACACTCTCAGTCATCTTCCCTGCGAGAAAGGCAAGTCTTTTCCTTCAAATCTGTTGATTTCTCGCTTGATTTTGATGCGTTCCGTCTCCTACTTTTGAAAACAATGACAATTCATGGAAAAGTTCGGTTCTTGGATCATTTCTAAATTCTAGTAGGTTTTAATGCAAGTTTTGTTTTTTCTCCATTTTTTTTTTCTAGTCTTGCAATCTGTGTATTTAACTATTTATACTTAGATTTTACTGTCATTTTTATAAATCAGGGCATCAACTTGATTGCTCACTAGAGAAAAGCACTCTCTCCTTTCAAACTTTAGTGATTCCAGGGAGCATTCATATGTTGAAACCTGAAGTTCATCCATGGCTAGATTGCTTAGCTTCATTGCACTTGTATTAGCTTGTCTTCATTTGGTGCCAAACAGCCAACAGCTACTAGTCTCTCAATCCCAAGTCTTGCAGCAGCTGAGGAAGCAATTGGAGAATCCCAAACAGCTGGATGTTTGGAATGCTACCAAAGACCTTTGTTTTCCACCATTTTCCTCAGCATTAACAGTCTCTTGTGAAGGAGAGTCTGTAACTGAGCTAAAAATAGTGGGTGATAAGCTTGCCAAGCTTAGTAAGTTTGATGGATATGCAGTTCAGGGTCATACATTATCCGAGTCGTTCTCTGTTGATTCTTTCATCACAACTTTGTCAAGGTTGGCCAGTTTGAGAGTGGTTATCTTGGTTTCTTTGGGGATATGGGGCCCTTTACCTGATAAAATTCATAGGCTGGGATCACTTGAAGTGCTTGATCTTAGTTCCAATTTTCTCTATGGTTCGATCCCTCCGAAGATTTCTGCAATGGTGAGACTTCAGACTTTGACACTGGATGGGAACTTCTTCAATGAAACTGTTCCTGATTGGTTTGACATGTTGCCAAACATAACAGTTTTGAGCTTGCAGCGCAACGAACTGAAGGGAACCCTTCCGCATTCAATTGGCAGAGCTAACAGTCTCAGTGATCTTGCTTTATCAAAAAATAAGATTTCTGGTGAGATACCTGATTTGAGTGGCTTGACAAAGCTTGCTGTGTTGGATTTGAGAGACAATGAGTTGGATTCTGGGCTACTGGATATCCCCAAAGGATTGATCACCATCTTGCTTAGTAACAACTCTTTGAGTGGTGAAATTCCAAAAGAGTTTGGCAAATTAAGTTGGCTCCAGCATCTTGATTTGTCATTCAATGATCTCGAGGGCACTCCTCCATCATCACTCTTTTCTTTGCCCAACATAAGTTATCTAAACCTCGCATCTAACTCCTTCAGTGGATCTTTCCCAAGCAGTTTAACTTGCGGCAGCCAACTTGGTTTTGTCGATGTTTCTACTAATAGACTGACAGGGCGGATTGCCATCTTGCTTGAGTTCTAATTCCAACAAGAGAGTCACTAAGTCCAACGGTAATTGTTTGACCATTGATCCACAACATCAACATGATATTGCATATTGTCAAGAATTTCACCCGAAAGGGAAAAAATCCAAGAGCAAACAGTTAGGACTATTGATTGCTGTCGTCGGAGGTGCTGCTGTGTTGGTGTTGTTTCTTTTGCTTGTATGTCTAATTCTCTGCAGAAGGAAGCGCCAGAAAGCAGTAGCAGAGCAGCATTTGTTACCAAAGCCGGTGCCAGATAATTCTCCCACTGGACTTTCGTCCGAGCTTCTCGCAAATGCAAGTGAGTTCTTAATTCTCTTTCAAGTGTAGAACATCATCAGTACAACCTGACCTATTCTATTCCAACAACTTATAAATACAATTCATGCCATATACTTTCTCCAAGAAAACTATTGCTTTGAACGTTGCAACTCCACCGTTCAGGTAGGTGTTTATTGGTAAAGAAGTAAGAAAATAGATTTCTGTTGTCCTTCACAGGGTACATTTCTCAAGCTGTGAAGCTAGGAACACAAGCCGTCCCTACATATCGGGTTTTCTCATTGGAAGAGCTAAAGGAAGCTACAAAAAATTTTGACCGATTGTCATATATAGGCGAGGGTTCAATGGGCAAGGTGCATATTTTTTATTTCTTGCATGAGAAAATAAGTTGATCATGAAATTTGTGTTGAATGAACTGTTTTTTTCTCTTTAGATGAATTCTTAGCTAACGAGCTACTCTTTTCTTTTCGTTTTCTTTCTTCGTTTACTATTTTATTAATCCAAAGACATAATTCTATTACTATATATTCATGTCACAAAGTGATTATATGAAATTAAAGCTCATTTTACCACATTACTTACATTTCAGCTCTACAAGGGAAGACTGGAGAACGGAAGTTATGTTGCGATAAGATGCCTGGCATTATTTAGGAGATATTCCATTAGAAACCTAAAGCTTCGACTAGACTTACTCTCGAAGCTTCGGCATCCACATTTGGTTTGTCTCCTGGGCCACTGTATTGATGGTTCATCTGATGATTCCAGTATCAACAGAGTATATCTCATTCACGAGTATCTACCAAATGGAAATCTCCGAAGTCATCTTTCTGGTAAGGATATTTCTATGGTACGAAAGAATAATAGTTATTTCTTCTGAAGTTTTTGAGTCTTTGGCTTCTCAAGTTGTACAATTTGTGCAGAGCACAATGTGGAGAAGGCTATGAAATGGTCAGATAGATTAGCGGTTCTAATCGGTATTGCGAAAGCTGTGCACTTTCTGCATACTGGAGTAATTCCCGGTTTCACCAGCAATCACCTAAAAACGAATAATATTTTGCTTGATGAACATTACGTAGCAAAACTAAGCGATTACGGGTTGTCCATAATCACTGAAGAAATTGACAAACATGAGGTGGGTATATGTGTTTATTTTTTAGCCAGTTAACTTTTAACTGTTACAAAACTGGTCCAGTATTGAAGTTTATTTGTTTATGCTAATCTGTTGCTTAATCATCAGGCTCGGGCAGAAGCTCAAAAACATGCTCAAAACAAATACCCACCAAGGTGAGGATCACTCATGTTTTCTCTTCAAATGTTAAGAACATGGGGATACAGTTTAAGCTGAAATTTTTTAATTTCACAACGATTTGATTGCCGCCATTGCCTTTGCAGTGAAACTGTAAATTTGGAGGATGATGTCTATACATTTGGCTTAATCATACTTGAAATGCTAGTTGGAACAGTGGTGTCAGATAAGGATGCTTCATCTCTAAGTGCATTGGTATGCAAATATTACTCTGCTATACTGAAATTTTGAGCTTTTCTGAATTGACGTGCAGAAAGTCATATGCTGAGTTACTAAATTGCTAACTAATCGGTCGGTATCGTTGATTTGGTGAAATCTGAAGGGTTTTGGTCTGGTGACATCGAGCGAACTAATAGTTCGATAACACTGATTATGAATTTAAATCTGTAAATGTAAATCTGGGTCCTTCATGCCTGAACTTTTGAGTTGAACCAGATTCATATTACATTTAAGATATACGCCTATATGTTCAAATCAATATTTTACCCTATTAACTGATGTCAAACTTATTAGGAGACAAATAAAATTACTAAATCTCCAAATAATTTGGAAGGATTGTTATTATATACAAGTATTGATTTACTTTGTAGGCGATGTCATTGAATAATCAAGATGAGCGAAAGTGGGCACTCGATCCCTTTCGTTTACTCTACATCATCACAAGAATCTTTATCTATTGTGACCTCCATGACAAGCAAATGTTTGTCCCAAGAATCATCGGAGCGGCCTTCATTAGAAGATGTGCTCTGGAACCTACACTATGCCGCACAGGTCCAGGCAACGGCCGAAGGTGATCAGAGATTCGAGATGGCTTCACAGCCATGATTCACAAGCATGTAGTTCAGCTGTCTCTTCAGGTTCAGTGTAACTATCATTTGTTTACTGCCTAGTATTCATTTGTTAATTAATGTTAAGTGTAACATAAATCCCATCAATTTCTGTTGTAACTGCATCAAATAATCTGCAAATTTGTTTCCAACAGCACACATATGTTGAACTTGCAACAGAGACAAAACAATTTTTTAGATGCACAGTTTCAGAAAGAAAAAAAAAAAATGTTTCAATGTCATCAAAGAATACCAGGAATTATCCAAGTAGTCATGAGAAGTACAAGGCTATGTATTTGTGTGTCTATAAGCTATACAGTAGGGGAAAAAACTAGGGAATGAGGAAAACATATTTCATGTCAGCAATCTGATAATATGTGTGGGTGTGTACCATTCAATCTGCAATCTGCATTCATTAAATCAATCCTCCATTGAGTCATCAAGGTCTTGTAGATTTAATGCAGCTAAGAGCCTTTGCCAATTCTTCACTTGATCATCACCCACTTCAAAGTCCAGAAGCTTGTTCTGATTCCTGTAATATTGTTCCAGCATCCTTGTCTGGGAGATCAAACACATATTCTTGGTCAATTAATTCAGTCAAGCATCAAATGTAGTGAAAAGTGCATTATGAAATGTAGTTCTAATTGAGTGCAATTTAATTTGAATTTTCTCATACAGCAAGTGGCATGCTACATGAGCACCGTTTGTGACTTAAAAAAAAGGCCTCCAAAATTCAGAATCACATTCATTTTTTTTTTTACTTTGTTCTCTTTTTTCTCTTGTTAACCTGATATGCATTAATAAGTATTCATGATTGTGCTATTATTTGAAAAGTAAACAAAGAGAACAAGAGAGACTCATGAGTTGAATGGAAGTGATCTTAACTACTGCAAATAAAGACTAAAAACGAGTACAATATGCAAGAAATTGCTGAGGAATCTGAACATTAATTAGGGGAACCAATACATAATCTTAAACCAAGGAATCACGAGTAACCAAAATTAACTGAATAAGTTGAACAAAAATTGGAATAATCTGAATTAGCAGCTTTGAATTAGTGTCAAAAATATTCTATAAAAAAAAATCAGAAAATAACAAATTCCAGCTTACAGTATATTGTTTGTGTCTCTGAGCATGATTAGAGGCAGACTCCAAACTTGTCTCATTCTTGCACTTGAAATTCACAACCAGATCAATACCTTGAGCTTGATCAAGGGTTTTCTGTGATAAAATTTAACATCAATTTTCAGTCTCATAAATCCATTAAACTACTAAAACTCAAGGAATGCACTTGAACTTAACATCCAAGGCAATAACTTGATTCTCATCAAGGATTTCCAAATAATCCATAACATGACAACAAATTTATTAAAGGACATGCTACCAAAGTGAATAATTAAACTCAAGAAAATACACTTGAAATTCACAACCAGATCGATACCTTGAGTCTGACCAAAGATTTCCTACAATAAAATTTTAATTTTAGACCACTAATTTTCAGTCCATTAAATTTAATCCTAAAGTGCCAAAAAAACATCTATATATATATATATATATATATGAAACTAAGACTAACACTCAAGGAATGGAATTGAAATTGACAGGCAGATCGACACCGAGTCTCATCAAGGATTTACATAAAATAGAATTTTAACCTTAAACACCAATATTTAGCCCCATCAATCCATAAGATATAACAAATATATCATATATAAAAAAAGGCTACCAAACTTGAAAAAAAGACTATCAGAACAATATCTTGAGCCTGATCAAGAAATTCATGTGATCAAATTAAACTTTAAACACCAATTTTTAGCCTCATCAATGAAAAAAAAACAACAACAACATGCCACACTCAAAGAAAGAACTTGAAATTGACTACCAGATCAATACCTTGAAACCTTATCATCAAGGATTTGTCATGATAAAATTGAACTTTTAAACAACAATATTCAGATTGTAAATCAACACAATAACAAAAAACATTATAAGAAACAAGCTATTAAACTACCACTAAAATTCAAGACACTCTTCTTGAATAACATCAATGAAATGAAACTTACAGCTTGCCTCATTGTTCTTGGAATTCCATCAAGAATGAAACCAGTTTCAGCTCTGAGACATCCTTCCTCAAGCCTCTTTCAACAGCAGCTCAGAGATCATCATCGCCGCATTGACTATCTGAATCAAATCAAACATACAAACAAGGATCAAATCAAGCAAGAAATCATTGCAAATCATTACGCAATCAAAGCAAAATAACAACGTTGAAGAAATCAAGAACTCCGCGCCAATGAAACCCTAATACCAATTTCAACCAAAACTCTTTGTGTGTGTGTGTGTGTGTGTGTGAGAGAGAGAGAGGACCTTGGGAAGGCGATCATCGGAGATGAGAGAGGCGGTGGAGATACAAGGAACATCGAGAAGCTCAGCCAAGCGCAAAGCGTAGAGTTTCCTCTCCGTCGCAGGGCTTCCGATGAACACCAACCTCAACCCACGAGGCTCCACTTCGCATTCCGTCACCATTGCTTGCAGTTCCTCTTCGCACTCACGCACGTAGTCCGTCTCCTCCATCGCCGGAGACTCCGGCGAATCGCCGTCGTACCGCTGCGGTGATCCGGCGGAAGTCCACCACTCGAGGAATCGTGGTCCGGCGCGGGAGATCGCGGCCATGAACAGAGCTTCGAATCTTGGAAACGAATTTGTCGTAAATGACCTTCGTCTTTGCGTTTATATACCTTTTTTTTTATTATTTTTTTATTTTTCTTTTTTCCCTCTTGAAAAAGGTTAGATTTTCATTATCCAAAAATAAAAAGTTTCTCTGCTTATCTAATTATTTGTGTTTTAAATTAATAATTTTTAAGTTTTTTTAAACATCTTATCCTGAGTAAGATTTTAAGTTTAATTTTTTTAAAAAAAGTGGATTTTTTTGTATTTAAGGGCGTTTGATTCGCTGTAATATTTTTATATTACTGATTATCACATCTACTCAAAATTTTAGATATAAAAATATTATAAAAAATAAATAAATAATAAAAATTATCATTATCAAGAACCAAACACCTTTAGATAATTTTTATTGGAAATATATAAAATTATTACCCATTTCCATTTTCAAAGTGCATATATATGCGTATTTTATTTTTTTTATTTTACATATTTTTATTACATGTGATGTACCAAGTACTAACACAACATGTAAGATATTTACTGAAACCCGGCATTTCAAATATTAAAAACTAACCAGTTCCCTTCAACTCATTGTAAGTAAGTTGCATAATAAAAACATCCATTAGAGGTATTTCATTATAATTTTTTTATTTTAAAAAAAAAAAGCAGTTAAGCCTAATTAAACAGAGGTTATTCCGAGAAACAAATGACGATGAAATAAATTGGTATAAATAAAATCCAATATACCGAAAGGAAAAGCATGATTTAAATTTGCTTGGATTGGGTGTTAGAGAGGGATTCATGAAGTCAGTACGGTAAAGCAAGGAAAAAAAATTTTAAACCATACTTTGTTTGGGAAAATGGTGGAATAAAAAAATGTTATGAAATCATGGTGTTCGATTTGAAATTTGAAATTACCGCATAGGCAAATTTACATATAATATTACAAAAAAATACATTTTTAAAATTTCAACGAAAAATCTCAAATGAAACCAAAGAACTTTCTTAACAGATAGACAAATGGATCGATGGCCAGTGATGATGAATCATTGATGATCACTAGCGGTTGGTGGCCATAGATCACCCGTGACCGGTGGTGGCGGGTCACGGTGACTAGTGCCGGTGAGTTGATGATCAATACGGTGGTTGGTGATGGATCATAATAGTAAATATTACAAACTTACAAAAGGCATTTTAGTCCATAATTTTGTAAAACCCTTCAACCACCAATTTGGAGAGTTGAGAAATAAAAATTAAATAGTGATTTTGAAATCTGAATTTTACCCAAATTATACCTTCTATATAACCATGGATCCACGCATGGTTTAGTTCAAAATCTAACCTCACAAAAACTCCAAAAACCCTCATCCAAGCAAAGCTAAGTGAGCAACAATGTCCATCTCATGCAAAGAATCTCATCAAGCCCTGATCCTAATCATGCTAAATAATACAAACAGAGTAGATAAAACTAGATCACAGCACTAATTAATCAGAAGGACGAGATGATACTCTTAGAATTTTAGAAGTTCAAACTCGTTCCGATTACAACTACAACTGAAAGCAAGCAAGCACAGCCAGTTATTTAGTTTGAAATAAGTGAACACAATAAACTTCAAGAACTGGAATGACTAAGCAAATTATACTATGATAAATAGTTTATTCTTCTCAATGTTTGAGGTTCGACTCACCTTCATGAGCTATCGTGCTACATTGAGCTCTCCGGCAAGTGAAACCATGCAAGCCCTGGTTGTGCACACTGTTTTGATTCTTGGACAGGAATAATGGGTCCGAGAAATATACGCCATAAATCGAGGATGATGGTGACAAGCATGGCAGCACCTAAGGCATCAACAGCCACTCTCCCAAAGTCCCATGGTGCACCTACTTTCTCATCAATCCTAGTAATTGAACAACATATGAGTGGGTATTAGAACAAAACTTGTGACTTTATAGATAAAATGTTTTGTTACTTCGATGATATACACACAAGCAAAAGTTCAATAGGATATTAATTTGATATAATGTAATGAACAAACAAAGATTGGGGTTTTCTACGAGGGTTATAATTTGATCAGTTTCTTACCTTAAAAACATGGGAAAGCTCACAATGAAGTATATTGCATAGAAGAGACATCCGACTTTGTACATTGATGCCCGATCAACAAAATCATAATAAGGAAACTGCAAGAAGAAAATCCACTGTTAGTTAATCTTGAGCTATTGCTCACTGATAAGAGCAAGTGATAAGAAGACCACAATCACTGGATTAGGATATCTATATAACAGATTACACATAATTCAACTATAATGCTTGTTAATTGAAGCACAAGGGAGTCATGACTACCACATGGTTAAAATCTAAATGGATGATTTTCCAGAAACCTACTAAAAGGATGTTCAGAGAAAAAACACTATCACATGTGCATAGAGAAAAAAGAGTTACATCAGTGACAAACTTCAGCTAATAGGTATTTGTTTGCAAGAACGTGATAATGCAGTGATAATAAATAAATAAAATTTGGATAAAATAGGATTGCATGAAGAAAATTCTTCCACTAAAACAGCTGAGATAGTCACCTGCAGTGCACTATCATTCCAAACTCAAACATCAAAACAGGTATGTTAACTGCTTACTTTTCATTGAAGCAGTATTTGCATTATAAAGGACAAGTATCTGAGTAAGCCTTGAATAGGCATGGTGTACACAAAGTGTGCATGCCAGCACATACTAAAAGTTTAGAATACATGACATAGTAAATGAAGGTAATTCACACACACACACACACACACAAAAATGATGACTGCAATTATTTTTAAATCACAAGTGCAAATTCAACACTGCACAGTGGAACTTGACATCAAGATGAGATAAAATAATCATAAATTAAATGTGTTGACTTAATAACCACTTACGTTCGAAATTGCTATAGTTTCCAAGTATGCTATGAAGTAAGAGAGGGCCAAAACCCAAGCAGCTTCAGTAACCATACGTATTGAATGTGGTAAGTCAGCAATTGAATGTCGCAGCCGGCGAAGTGTCATATTTGATATGACATGGTAAAACAGAAAGCAAGTATGGGTGAGAAGAAATGTTGTATGTGGCACCTGTAACAAAATGGTTTGAATAAAGACAGTCTTAGTTTCAGCAATAGCAGATAAAGGACTACCAGATCCACAATTTATTATATATGCAATTAAAAAAACATTCTCTGGCATCTATATAATTTCTATTATTTAAACTGGTCACACCAAGGTACAAGTACCACATCAAGATGGCATCTCCAACTCTTATCTTTCAAAAGCATACACATCCACACCTTCTCAACATGCCCGTCTTACATGATCAATT